>NC_060157.1:31916564-31921058 GCF_021292245.1 Micropterus dolomieu | reverse complement strand
CAGACGATACGGCAACAACAAGTCAACAAACACCACAACACACAGACGATACGGCAACAACAACAAGTCAACACACACAGACGATATGGCAACAACAAGTCAACAAACACCACAACACACAGACGATACGGCAACAACAAGTCAACAAACACCACAACTCAGATGATATGGCAACAACAAGTCAACAAACACCAAAACACACAGTCGATACGGCAACAACACACAGACGATACGGCAACAACAAGTCAACAAACACCACAACTCAGATGATATGGCAACAACAAGTCAACAAACACCACAACACCGACGATATGGCAACAACAAGTCAACAAACACCACAACTCAGATGATATGGCAACAACAAGTCAACAAACACCACAACACACAGTTGATACGGCAACAACAACAAGTCAACACACACAGACGATACAGCAACAACAAGTCAACACACACAGACGATACGGCAACAACAAGTCAACACACACAGACGATATGGCAACAACAAGTCAACAAACACCACAACACACAGACGTTACAGCAACAACAAGTCAACAAACACCACAACACACAGACGATACGGTAACAACAAGTCAACACACACAGACGATACGGTAACAACAAATCAACACACACAGATGATACGGCAACAACAAGTCAACACACACAGACGATACGGCAAGAACAAGTCAACACACACAGACGATACGGCAACAACAAATCAACACACACCACAACACACAGACGATACAGCAACAACAAGTAAACAAACACTACAACACACAGACGATACGGCAGCAACAAGTCAACACACACCACAACACACAGACGATACGGCAACAACAAGTCAACACACACCACAACACACAGACGATATGGCAACAACGAGTCAACACACACCACAACACACAGACGATACGGCAACAACAAGTCAACAAACACCACAACACACAGTTGATACGGCAACAACAAGTCAACACACACAGACGATACGGCAACAACAAGTCAACAAACACCACAACACACAGACGATACGGCAACAACAAGTCAACAAATACCACAACAAACAGTTGATACGGTAACAACAAATCAACACACACAGACGATACGGCAACAACAAGTCAACAAACACCACAACACACAGATGATACGGCAACAACACACAGACGATACGGCAACAACAAGTCAACAAACACCACAACACACAGATGATATGGCAACAACAAGTCAAAAAACATCACAACACACAGACGATACGGCAACAACAAGTCAACACACACAGACGATACGGCAACAACAAGTCAACAAACACCACAACACATAGACGATACGGCAACAACAAGTCAACACACACAGACGATACGGCAACAACAAGTCAACAAACACCACAACACATAGACGATACGGCAACAACACACAGACGATACGGCAACAACAAGTCAACAAACACCACAACTCAGACGATATGGCAACAACAAGTCAACAAACACCACAACACACAGACGATACGGCAACAACAAGTCAACCAACACCACCACACACAGACGATACGGCAACAACAAGTCAACAAACACCACAACACAGACGATACGGCAACAACAAGTCAACAAACACCACAACACACAGACAATACGGCAACAACAAGTCAACAAACACCAAAACACACAGTCGATACGGCAACAACACACAGACAATACGGCAACAACAATTCAACAAACACCGCAACTCAGATGAAATGGCAACAACAAGTCAACAAACACCACAACACAGACGATACGGCAACAACAAGTCAACAAACACCACAACTCAGATGATATGGCAACCACAAGTCAACAAACACCACAACACACAGTTGATACGGCAACAACAACAAGTCAACACACACAGACGATACGGCAACAACAAGTAAACAAACACCACAACACACAGACGATATGGCAACAACAAGTCAACAAACACCACAACACAGATGGTACGGCAACAACAAGTCAACAAACACCACAACACACAGACGATACGGCAACAACAAGTCAACACACACAGACGATACAGCAACAACAAGTCAACACACACCACAACACACAGACGATACGGCAACAACACACAGACGATACGGCAACAACAAGTCAACACACACAGACGATACAGCAACAACAAGTCAACACACACCACAACACACAGACGATACGGCAACAACAAGTCAACAAACACCACAACACACAGACGATACAGCAACAACAAATAAACAAACACCACAACACATAGACGATACGGGAACAACAAGTCAACACACACAGACGATACGGCAACAACAAGTCAACAAACACCACAACACATAGACGATACGGCAACAACACACAGACGATACGGCAACAACAAGTCAACACACACAGACGATACAGCAACAACAAGTCAACACACACCACAACACACAGACGATACGGCAACAACAAGTCAACAAACACCACAACTCAGATGATACGGCAACAACAAGTCAACACACACCACAACACACAGACGATACGGCAACAACAACAAGTCAACACACACAGACGATACGGCAACAACAAGTCAACACACACAGACAATACAGCAACAACAAGTCAACAAACACCACAACACACAGATGATATGGCAACAACAAGTCAACACACACAGACGATACAGCAACAACAAGTCAACAAACACCACAACACACAGATGATATGGCAACAACAAGTCAACACACACAGACGATACAGCAACAACAAGTCAACAAACACTACAACACACAGACGATACGGCAACAACAAGTCAACACACACAGACGATACAGCAACAACAAGTCAACAAACACCACAACACACAGACGATACGGCAACAACAAGTCAAAAAACACCACAACACACAGACGATACGGCAACAACAGCAAGTCAACACACACAGACGATACGGCAACAACAAGTCAACCAACACCACAACACACAGACGATACAGCAACAACAAGTCAACAAACACCACAACACACAGACGATACGGCAACAACAGCAAGTCAACACACACAGACGATATGGCAACAACAAGTCAACAAACACCACAACACACAGTCGATACGGCAACAACAAGTCAACAAACACCACAACACACAGACGATACGGCAACAGCAAGTCAACAAACACAATAACACAGACGATATGGCAACAACAAATCAACAAACACCACAACACAGATGATACGGCAACAACAAGTCGATACGGCACAAGTCAACAAACACCAAAACACACAGTCGATACGGCAACAACAAGTCAACAAACACCACAACACACAGTCGATACGGCAACAACAAGTCAACAAACACCACAACATACAGACGATACGGCAACAACAAGTCAACAAACACCACAATAGACAGACGATACGGCAACAACAAGTCAACAAACACCATAACACACAGACGATACGGCAACAACAAGTCAACAAACACCACAACACAGATGATACGGCAACAACAAGTCGATACGGCACAAGTCAACAAACACCAAAACACACAGTCGATACGGCAACAACAAGTCAACAAACACCACAACATACAGACGATACGGCAACAACAAGTCAACAAACACCACAATAGACAGACGATACGGCAACAACAAGTCAACAAACACCATAACACACAGACGATACGGCAACAACAAGTCAACAAACACCACAACACACAGACGATATGGCAACAACAAATCAACAAACACCACAACACAGATGATACGGCAACAACAAGTCGATACGGCACAAGTCAACAAACACCAAAACAGCAGCTTGGGGTTTAGTGTCTTGCTCAGGGACATGTTGGTGTCGCAGTGGGAATCGAAGAACAAGGCATTTGTCTTAGTCGCTGCTTCATGACCCCCCCACAAGTCAGAAAATCCAGTTTTGATGGAGTGGAGCAGCTTTAACGTTTGTCTCAGACACAAAAACGAAATCGATCTGTCAGAAGATGTTTATTCTTTCATCTACAAAAGAATTTATTTGACAGAAGAAACTAATGTGTCTCTCTTAGTTGAAATTCTGGATCAGATCCGCTTATAATCAGCTCATATAACTGTGGAGCTGATAAATACACATGAAACATGAAAACATTTTGAAAAAGGTAGTTGGATGGTTTTTTTTATCCTTTCATTAGCGGCTGTTTTTGCTGAATTTAAAAAAGAAATATGATCAGTGTGAAGTGTGTATAACTGATTATTCATATGCACAGACTGAGTGTTAGGAAATTATTTAAATGCATCTCTAAACAGTATGCGGTCCATTAGATGGCTTATTCATGGAGGAAATCACATTCACCAAATGCAACCAGCCGCTGTAATTGGCTAGAAAATGACCTTAAATATACAGATTACTGGGCATGGAGGGGGTGGGGGGGGTGGGGGGGGTGTTCACGCTGCTGAAAGGTATGAAAGTGGATTAATGGCCATGTCTCCGTCACTGCAGGAAAATGTTTGAGCCACATCTTATAGGCCA
>NC_060157.1:31913025-31916544 GCF_021292245.1 Micropterus dolomieu | reverse complement strand
GGGGGGGGGGGGGGGGGGGGGGGGGGGGGGGGGGGGGGGGGGGGGTGTTCACGCTGCTGAAAGGTATGAAAGTGGATTAATGGCCATGTCTCCGTCACTGCAGGAAAATGTTTGAGCCACATCTTATAGGCCATGACAGGAAGTGAGCGTCAGCGACCTCACGCTGTTATTATTATTATTATAATTATTATTATTATGTCATTCTTTCTGAGAGAAATGCAACCTTAATAGACAGTAAGGAAATAAATATTTATATATCAATATACTGGTGAGGCGTTGTTCCACCATGAGCTTCCAGAAACTACAATACTTGAATACATGACTTTATATTAATGCTGCATTTCTCTCTGAAAGATATTATATCAGTAACACACTGTGTAATGAATAAGATATATCTACAGTAAGAATGTTTTAAGACTGAACATTAGTTGATTGACAGAAATTTAATTGGCAACTATTTTAATAACCATTGAAGTAATTTTTCATGTCTGATTTGATGTGAAGATTTATTTGCTGCTTTTCCTTTTGATTATTTTAATGTATTTTTAATTGAGGTTGAGGTTTGGACTGACCGAACAAACTTAGGGCTCTGGGTAACATTTCTCACTACTTTCAACATTTTACAACTGATTAAAGGAGAAAATAATCAGCAGATTGATCCATAATGAAAAAAAATCATTAATTGAAGTCTGATACTAAATAGTCCTCAGCAACTACAGCTTTTACTTTAATACATGAGGAATGCTAATCTAATGTATAATATATAATAGTATAACAGTCACAGGACATTTTTCATTCTGCATTGAGTACTTTCACTTTTACATTTTTCTGATTATACTTTTACTTAAGTAACATTTAATAATGTAGTAATACAGTACTTTCACATGTAAAGAGTATTTTTACAGTGAGGTGTTCTTTTAAGTAAAGGATCTGAGTACTTTATCCACCACTGACTGCATCATTATTAACCTGCAGGATGAAAAACACCCTTTTCTATTCAGTTGTATCTGAAAAGATCTTTTTATAATATTATTTGATATAATAATATTTAATATTTAATTTGGGTAAAAGTGAATGTTGTTCATGTGAGAAATTCATGCGTGCTGATCTTTTTCTGGTTGTATGTATCATTAGGAGCAACGTGACAAATCTGTTTAATGGAATTATTTTTATTTGACTGATTTATTATTGATCAAGTTTTATATTTCTAGATTAGCAGACTTGGATCTATAAACAGTTTCTGACATGATTTTCCACAAAACGATATCACAATATCACAAAATATAAAAATTACACACTGGACTCTGATCCATAGTGCACATGTAGTCAGAGCCTTCACAGTACATCACTTCTGTTGTGCATTGCATTGTGAGCCGTCAGTGACCATCAACACCTCACTCAGCGATGTACAATCTGTGTCCAGACGTTGTCCTTTAGTTTTATAAATAACCAATCAGCTTCTCTCTGGTGTGACAGTGTACACATCTCTGTGTTTAGAATATACTAAATAAAATCATCTAAATACAAATAATATGTTGATTTTCAATAATTATTAAAACACCTTGAAACCCTTTTAATTGATGAAATCTGAATCATGTGATTAGAAGTATATTGAGTATATATTGGCGGGCTCTGCTGTGATCATGCAGTCTGATGTTGGCAGGAACCAATGATCACGTTTAAAAGCTGAAGACTCCTGGCCTTAGAGTCAGCACGCTGCAGTATTTTCTTCCTGTTGGTGCAGCTGCAGACGACGAGCATGCCGACAGAAACCAACCTGTCTTCTGTCAGACTCTCAGAGGGAGCAGGAGGCCCGGCTCTTATTCTGAGCCTCCCTTTGCCATTGAAGGAGTTGATGAACTCTTCCAAGTTTATTAAAGAAAAGGAAACAATGCGAACCAAAGGCTTGAGGTAAGCAGGCTGACAGTTTATAAAGTGGGGGCCATTGTGGCCCCGAGGCAGATGCATGAATAGCTCTGAAAAGACTCCCTCAAAGTGACACGATCGAGCTAGACAACAGCAAAACGCTGAAAGGAAAGCTTCTCCTCTGCCTGCCGAGCTGATCGGCATTTCTAATGCTCCTGTTTGAATGAATGTGTGTCTGCAGTGGGAGGGTTGCTGCGGCCCGCTCTCTTCTTTACTGCTAGTTGGATAGAAGTAGAAACCGTGAGCTTCCTACAGCCAAGCAGCAGGTGTCTTTAAATATGCTACCAGAAAAGACAGGAAAGTACCAAACTGATAAAATACTTTATTTATTAACACGTCCTAATACTGACATGCTTTCAGTTTATTTTGATGTTTGTCAGTTTGTCAGTTTGTTGCGTTATCTCACACCTTAATGAATACTTTATTAAAAAGTGATGTTGTTTTTCCAACATTTAAATGTTTTCAGTTAATCTGATAAAAAATGAGAATCTCTGACATTTTAGGAAAATTATTTTCTTGCTGAGAGTTGGAAGTACAGATGGATATGAAGCTACAGCCAGTTAGCTTAGCATAAGGGCTGGAAGCTAGCCTTACTCTTTCCAAAAGTAATAAAATCCACCTACCATCTGAAGCTCACAGATTACCAGCCCGACTGTTTCCTGTTGGGAGCAGCGACCTCCTGTAGCCTCGTCCTCACCATGAACTTACTGAGCTTGATCAATGCAGTAACTTCTATTCAGCTGATTGGTTGATGGTCTTTTTATGCTTCCTTTATTATAAAGACATCATCATCTTGATATTTTGTCTGTGTTCAGCAGCTGTGATTTACTTAGTCACTCCTCACAGGCAGATACATTTTGAAAAGGGTTAATTTAGTGTATTTCAGTGACAGTGGACAGCGATTTCTATTTCCTAAAACTCACTCAAATGATCTATTATTATCTATTTGTATTTTATATTGATGTTTTTACTTTGCTTTTATGATGTTAACTGTAGCAATTTGAGATTTGCTTCAAATGTAAAGTGCATTACAAATAAAATGTATTATTATTATTATTATTATAATCATTATTATTATTCAACAGCGCTAGCTTACTTCACTTTGATAATGTAGCTTATTTAGGAGCTTCAGACTGTTTCTACAGAAATCATTATGTAAAAAGATATAATATTTAAATATATCTGTGTGTGTGTGTGTGTGTGTGTGTGTCTGTCTGTGTGTGTGTGTGCTGTTCTCTCAGCACATACTGAATTAAAAAACGTAAATGTTTGGGGTTGATCTTTTTGATTTTTAAAAAACATATTTCAAACGTTCCAGTCACTCCCACCATGTATATGTATATATACGTAGAAAATGACCGGCCTTCCATCATGTGGGTGTGGGGTAGTGAAACACAAAGCACCGTCAGCTCGGTGCCACTTACAGCCATAGAATCTCTCATTTTCTGCTCTTTAGCTCTTTCATGAATATCTCTCACTGCCTTATAAGTGTTTCTTTGCTCTTGCTCACAAAGGCAATCAACACGTTCTCAGAGTGTTGCAAATCAGAAATTTTGCCCCCCCCCCCCCCCCCCCCCCCCCCCCCCCCCCCCC
>NC_060157.1:31899114-31913005 GCF_021292245.1 Micropterus dolomieu | reverse complement strand
AAAATAAAAAATTTTCCCCCCCCCCCCCCCCCCGACCAGCTGTGAGAGTGATGGCCAGTGGCCAGCGCTGAGGGCAGCCATTTTGGGGCAGCCAGCTGCAAGGGGTAGCCACATCTTCCAGCAGCAGGGTTGGTCTTACTCTGGGTTACGGCCTCTCCACTCACTGCTAACTACAAAATGAAATTCTGACCTCACACCAGCTGGTTTTTTAAGTACAGTATTTAAAGACTGATGACCTCTTGTTCAGGAGAAATGGTGTTGCTTTAGTGCTTTCTAGGATTTTTTACATGTATCTCCTAATGAGCCTGACGTCTCCATCTGAGACATCAGTGAGCCTCATGTTCCTTCATCACCATGAACACTGTATTCTGACTCAGTCCCACAGACATAGTCCTGCTGCCCAAAACACTCACTCACATGTGAATCCATCCTCTGCTGGAAATAGTCCCCAACAGGTGCTCCATTTCCTCCTGTTTGTCTGATAGAAACCACAGCGAGCAGCTGTTTGAGGGAATTACTGAACCTTTTAGACATGAAATTTAAATCTGTTCAAAGATTTATGTCTTCAGGAGGAACCAATGGGCTGAGAGCCACAGACAAGAAGTCAGACAGGCCTGAGGGACTGCACGAGGGATTTGGTGACAATAATCAAAAACTAGAACAACAGCCACATGGATCAAACACCACATAACTAGAATAGCTTTGTTCTGGAAATGAAGTGTTGCCGATCTTAACCTGTGACAAACATGAACATAGCACAATCACTCAGGCGTCTGAAGGAAACAAAAGACCGAGTCCTTCTTTGACTTCTTTCACTGCCAGTAAGACTCACTTGGAGCAGCTGCAGGTTACAGTTCTGTCTGGTAGACTGGTTTCTGACCGTATAACGCCCGGCGTGCAACACAGAGCAGCGTCAGCAGACATATAGTGGTAAGCAGCAGAGCTCACCTATCCACCATCTCTTACAAACATATCAGAGTACATTTCAAAGCTTTCACACCAGAATCTGTACTGAGAGCCAACGAGCACAAATCATTTGATTTTCTTTGCTCTGATTGTTAATCTACTTTCTTCCAAAATAAGATTATTCTTCTGCTCTTTAAAACTTTGTGCAATTGCTTTCTTTAAGCCTGCAGCTGTCCACTGAGGGCTTTGCTGTGTCGAGTATATCTTAAGAGGGCCTGTTATTATTATATTTGCTCCCAGCTCTAATCTTTATCAGTGTTTATATTGACAGTCGGCAATTTTTGTTTATGGCTATTTTTTATCTCCTAAATAAAGACACATGCGTGCCAGCGCCTGGGGAGGAAAGAAGATAAAGACTTTGCATTAATAGCAGTTTGCTAAGACATAATGCTCCGATAAAGCCTGTATCTTTGTGTGGGCTGGATTGAGTTCAGTGCCAGTTTCCTGAGAGCAGCTCGCATCTAACAGCTTCCTCTAGCTTTGCGTTTGTGGCTGCAGTCAAATATTTTTCATAGTGAAACAACAAAAGTTTTTTTTCAGAATGTGCAGAGTTCCTAAATCTTTTGGCAAATATTTGACTCCTGGTTGTAAAGTGCCTACGTTGCAGTACACGCTGCACTCCTGCTGCTTACTGTACACTTCTGTTGTGACTAAATGCCATTGTGCTGGAGCTGCGCTGGAACAAAGGCAAGAACAATGCTGAACTACGTGAATGGAGCGCATGCAGAGGCAGCGGCGGCGGCGTTGCCGTGCTGGTCTCAGCTTCAGCTCAGTTTTGCCCACTTGGGCTTGAATCGGAGGCCTTTGTTGGTGGAGCGGCTCCTGCTGCCAACTGGCAGATTTTATTTGACTTTCTTTTGTTTTCTTTGAATCATTTTTCAAACTTTGTCTTTGGCCTCAATTAGTAGAGTGTTCAGACCTTCTGGTTTTGTTGGTGCAGGCAGAAAAATCTGCAAGGCAAATGAAAATGTGCTGGTATAGCAGAAATGAAATGAACCCATTATTACAGTAAGCTGTGTAACAAAATACATATTTATTGATACAAACCTTCAGGAGCAGGTGAGAGCTGTTTATCTGCAGGAAACAGATTGTGGAGTTGGTTTGAATTCAGTTCTATAGGTGACAGAAACGTTCTGAGACGGCAGACATAGTGGGTTTATACTAATAAACACACACGTTTTCGTTCTGGATCTGAATCTGGTTGATAAATGCTGTGGGTCAGAAATGTGTTAAAATACAGCGCTGCTTAAATCCCATCCTCCCCCCTCAATCTGCTCCATGTCATGCCTCGGCACCATTTGACCTCTTTAATTCTTAAATATGCAGGCGGCACTTTGCTCGGCTACTCGTCTTTAGTGACTCAGGCTGGAAGTTTTTACTGAAGTCCTGCAGGGTGCGGCGGGGCTGCTTGTGGTCTTTCATGGCCGGCGGCCCCCCGAGATGCTGCCTTTTTTGGCCCTGAAAAGCCCTGGGAGGCTCCCGGGCCTCCGTTGTTTAAGGTGAGCCCACTTTGTCACTGAGGCAGCTGAGCAGAAAGAGGCGTCCAAAGAGATTTCAGGAGGGCTAAAAGAGCTCTGTCCTTTAGTCCGTTCACACGCCTCCAGCTGCTGAGGACGGACAGTCCCACTGCGCTCTGGTTATCTGGCTGCTCTCATAATAAATATAATATATACAGTTTCCCTGTGTTTCTTTAAATTACCTCTAAATTCCACATTTGCCTTTTAATGATGTTTTGTGTCATCATCTTTTTAAAAAAGTGGTGTCATGTTGGCGAGCATCCATCTGTGGTTCTGGGTGAGATGAATAACAGTTGAAGGGAGGTGTGAGGAGGAAGAGCGTTGGCCTGAGGGGTCAATCCGGCCCAAGGGCCAAGCTGATTGTGAGAAAGAGATCTTTATCTGACTCTCTCCTTCTTCATGTCTCGCACACAAACACACCAGCAGTGGACAAAGTGAAGCATCAACAGGCCGAGCGCACTAATAAATTCACCACTTGTTTCTGTCTGACTGGGCCGAGCCCATGGAGCTGTTCACATCCTGAGTCTAATTAGACTGGAACTAATGTGATTTTCAGAATGACCCATAATTAGTTTGATGCAGCTCTCCAGAGCTCTGTCAGTCTTTGTCCACACGTCTTCAAAGTGTGAACAGAACTGTCACTATTTTCTGTCCACATATGTATGTCAGACCTGTCAGCGAATCCCGGGGCCCCAAATGGCCACAAGGTAAACACAAGGGGATTCAGTTATTATCAAAATAATACATTATTAAAAAAAAGACAAATCCTTCAGTAGTCCGTAAATATTAATATTTTAAGACAGCTTGTCGTCATCAGGGAGAAGACATTAAAAACAATATCCTCTATTACACACAAAAAACGCTTCCACTGACCAATGAGCTGCTAGAACTGAACTCACTGAGGTCATGTGACACTACACAGCTATTGATTAGGATGATTCCACTATTTTAGATTAAATTTATATAATTAAAATAACTTCATCCTCAGCACTTTAGAAAACACAGAAAATATTTACAGCACATGATGAATAAAAAATAAAAATAAATAAATAAATAAATAATAATTAAAAAATAATAAAATAAACAAATAAATAAAAAATCTATATTTAAAAACTAAATTACAGTCTTTCTGCTGTTGTTCCAACATTACTCTGCATCTCCACACACAATAAATATTATACTGCATATATTCTGCTGATTTACACTGTGTTCTTGTGTGTTCCTGCTGGCAGAATGAACCAGAACCAGAACCAGAACCAGAACCCAACCAATCAATCAAACAAAACACTTTGTTCAGTTCAGGAAAAGCTGCGGCCTCCGAGGGACACACACTCTGATCTTTGTGCACATTATGAAAAACATAATTGGGTATTAATGTGGTGATAAAGGAGTCTCCACAGAGCAGGAAATGGAATTACAGCTACATTATTAAGTAATCATTTTACAGCCACAATGAAGAACTGGCTCTGGGTGAAATCGGACCGTAATTGTTTAATTAGGTTTGTTTTTTAGAGATGGTGTGTGTGTGTAGCTGCTGCACAGTGCCAGTGATCTGATAAAAAATAAAAGCATGGATGTGTTTCTACACTAATCGTATTCACTGAGGAACAAAACCAGGTCGTGGTGTGAAACAGTACAGTTTGTTATTTATGATGCAGTAGGTGGCGTGTGTGTGTGTGTGTGTGTGTGTGTGTGTGTGTGTGTGTGTGTGAGGAGCTGCAACGTGCTCTCGTTTCCCTGATAAGACGTAGCATGCCAATTGAGGGATCTGGTGGAGACAAAGCTGAAGTCCAGGTTTAGGCCCTCTATCGGCTCTGTGCGTCTGTCTCATTAGCATAATCTCTTCTTCCCATTATCAGCTGCAAAGAGGAGCTGACCCACCACCGGCCTGTCAAACTTTATTCTCCTCCATCCCCGGGATCCTCATTGTGTTGCCATCCAAAGTGAGCGTGGAACAAACCAAGCCACTGGTGCTGTTCAGGTTGGCGGCCGCCGCTGTGGCGTCACATGCACTTTCATTTACTTGTCCAATCGCTGTGAGCCACCTTCCCAGCTCTGCTTTTCAAACCCGCTCTCAGGTGACCCAGTTTTCATGAAGTCTCTACTCTGGCGGGTCTAAACACATTTTAGTCAAGTGCAAATGAAACGCCACTAATGCAGGGCTCCTCACGCTAACTGTGGATATCTGTCATATATAAATATCATGAGGAATATTTATTGTTTTATTAGTACTGCTGTTCACCGTGAGGTCTGTGGAATATTCAGTGCTGAGAGCCAGTGGACACGTAAACTGCGTGGACAGACACCACATAAGGACAGACGACATTTTGCTTTGTACTGAACATTCAGTGGAACATTCTTCTGTGTTCTGATGTGCATGTGAAACAGTAAACACATCAGACACATCTGTGTGGAAACGCTGACATGAAGCTGAAAACACACACGATAACTGATCATCGTAACATCACCAGCAGCAGTTTTTAATTTTAGATTTCCACATTAAAAGCTTTGCACAAAACTTTCCCGTCTGCACTGTGAACATGCTGAGCTAACATCACTCCAGAAACTCTGGCAGCTTTGACAGGAAGTTGATTCAAAAGAATAAAAAAACAGGCAAACAAACAATACCATGCTTCAGGCCGACAGAGAGGAAGAGTCAGAAACACTGGGAGGCGAGGAAGCCTCATTTTCCCTCCCTCCCACCTCTGCCCTTCTCCTCCCCTAAACCCAGCAGCATGTGAAGGGAAAACAAATAGTCCATCCCGGCGCAGCAGCACCCCGAGGACTCTGAGGTGCCTTTTGGATAGCGATCCAGGCCCACTGCCGCAGCCTCAAGTGCCGTCATGGTGAGTTAGTGCCAAATTGCTTTGCAACCCCCCCGAACCCTCCACCAGCCTGCCAGCAAACAGGACACACACTCCATGCAGAGGCCTCTGTGAGGATGTGTAGGAGTATAAATATATAGGTTTGTACCTTGGGTTTTTGGAAAACAAATCTTTGCAGGGACTAAATGCTGAAAGAATTGATTTAATTAATGCAGCAGCATGTCCTGTGGCCACATGTAATCCTCTGAGGATTCTCTAGTGGGAGCTTTCAGCGGGGGGGGTGGGGTGGGGTGGGGGGTGCAGCTTGGGGGAACACTAAACATATTCTCCCTGAGACTCTTCCAGTGGCCTGTAATGGTAGCCGCACACTAATCCCATAATTCCTTGTTTAATTAAAGTACAGAGCCGACCCTGCAGTTGTCTAAACCAGTTTGATGGGCCATTTCTGTCTTCAGCAGCAGCCCAACACGTCAAAACGCAGCCCGCCACTCATCACGTTCAACACCAAGAATGCACTGCCCACAATCACCAATATTTACGTCAGACCTGCACATGTGCACACGTCCCAACACGTTGTTCACACGGGCTTCGTTAAAGGTTCCTACAGTCTCTGCTGCACTACAGTGCACATTCACATGCATCAGCTTTTTATTTCACCACACATATTTTTTTTTAAAATTCAAAATATACCAGTGTTGCTTTGGTGTCTTTGTGTCCTTTTACATTTGTATTGTGGGATTTTGGTCTTAAATTGGGGACCCGGACACAGAACTTGGCTGGATTTTGGTCTCCAGAGTTTTAAATTGTGTCTCACAGTGAAATCTGGGACATCTGATAAACAACCAGAAGCTTGTCCCAAAATCCCTGCATGGACACAATATATGTGTATTATATATATAAATATAGTATCAGCAACATGTCACTCAGTGTATTTGCATTCAGTAGCTGCCTCCCTCTAAAGCGCTTCATCATTACAGGCAGTCACTCTTTTATCCAGTTAAAACATTCAGACTTTGCCACAGCTGCTGCCTCTTCTGTATTGTTTCTTATTTTGCATACACATTCATGTTTTTAAAGTCCCCCCCCCCCCCGACATTGTGAAGACTGATTTGTTTCTCCATCAACAGTCCAGTTCATTGTGCTCACATTTTCTTTCATATGCTGTGGAAGTTTAAAGCCATTCATTTTGCCACCTTGCCATCACAACATCAGTGAAATCCTCACGTGATGTCTGATCAGTCTTCATCTGGGCTGTGATGTCACAGTCCATGCTAACATCCAGTGGAGCATTTTATCTTATTACTGCTCCTCTGCTGTCCTGGCGAGAAGGAGTCATCTGATTTGAAATGGATATCTGCGTGCATCAGATAATCCTCCTTCTGAGCAGCAGCGTGGAAACATTGTGTGTGAGTGAAATCAGTTGCACAATAAATATTTTGGGACTATTTTCAGCCTGCCAGAGTGTTTGTCTGGGCTGCCCTGAGGCCCACGCTGAAAGAATGGTGCTACACACATCACCAAGGTGGTCTGGAGAGATTAGCACCCAGCTCTCAGCACTGTGCCCTGGGGGGGCTGGAGTATGCAGGGTTTGATAGAGAACTGTATTTACCAGGAGAAAGAAAATTGTTTTGTCATATAAATAACCACACAGAGGAATCATTGGAGGCGGTGCAATTTGAAGCTGTGTTTGAAGGGCGTTGTGAGCATGCCCGGTGCTGCGTTTGGGCTTCATCACTGACACCAGATGTGATCTGGCTTTGAACCACTGAATCTGTTACTGATAGACATTAAAAACACAATGCAACTGAAGAAGAGCAAGAGACTGAGAACATGATCAGACTGTCTGCATCAGTCCGTCACAGCTGCATGGAGGCATGTTACAGGAACCCAGAGTCCACCATCTACAGAGAAAAAGTGATGTGGTCCTTCATCACATTCTCTACCAGCGGGCGAGTGCAGAAAGAGGACACTACAGACCTGAATGCTGGACCCCTACAGGGATCGGGTCCACTGACTCTGTTATGCTGTGGGGGAAATTTTTCTAGCCTGGTTTGGGTCCATAAGTCCCCTTAGAGGAAAGGGTCACTACAAATACGTACCGGTGGAGGCAGATGGCCGCCCACCCTGAGCCATGGTTCTGCTCGAGGTTTCTGCCTCTTAAAGGAAGTTTTTCCTTGCCTCTGTCTCCTAGTGCTGCTCTTAGTGGGAACTGTTGGGCTTCTGTAAATACCATCATAGAGTACGGTCTAGACCTGCTCTTTTATGAAAAGCGCTGTGAGATAACTGTTGTTGTGATTTGGCGCTATATAAATAAAATTGAATTGAATTGAATTGAATACAAATACAAAGCTGTTTATCCTACAATGAAATATTGCTGTCCTGATGGGAGTGGGATCCTTTCTGTTGCTCCTCTGTAAAAGTCTACAAGAACTTGATAATTTAACCTTCTTAAAGGGTCACTTCTGAATTTTGGTGTTTTTAACCCTTTAAAATACAAAGTCACAAAATAACACAAACACACAGCAGTAGACCACAGAGGTTTTGAGACCAAAAGTGCTTACGTAACTTAAATAAAAACCTTAAATGTTGAAATGATGTCTCAAACAAACATCGGTCTCCTGGTTGAAAGTCCGGTTTCTGGCCCTCCATTCACCCCAACCACCTCCTTACTCTGACTTACCTGTCAAATATCCTACACCTACGTTTACTGTCCACAACTGACGCTACATGGCTTCTCCCACTGCGTTGAACTATGACGCTATGCGGTTCTCCAGTGCGTTACTAACGGATGCTGACAGGTCTTGACCATGCATCTATGTGCAAGAATGGGAGTGAGGAGGGTTGCAAAAACAAGTAATTCATTGCCCGCAAAGATTACTGCAGACCATTTTCACTGCAGCTGACTGCATCGAGCTTGATCAATACTGGACCCATTTCAAAAAATGTTGTCCCAAGACACAAACACATTTAAAAATATGGTTAAAAATACATAAGTTATCCTTTAAGTTTCTTTGAGCAGCCATTTCTGAGCATTCACCTGATTCCTACTTAGCTGTCTTCACCTTGTGGCCTGGTTTGGGTTCTTGGATGTCCCGGGTGGTTCTGTGAGGAAGTTAGAGAAGGGAGGAAGGTAGGGATTTAGATTGCATGTCTCTTTGAGAGGACACTTTACTGCTGCATCAGCGACTATGAGAAATCATTACAACCATCATCCTGGCTCTTCTACTGGTGGTCTACCGTCTGTCAGTGTCAGGGAGACAAACTACTACTAACTTTGTCAGATAATGTTTTGGAGGCATTGTAACTGCTGCCTGGATTATGATCACTCAGTCAGATTGAGTTTGCTTGGTTGCAATGGAAGTGTAAACCACTGAGCATATGGTCTGTGAGATGGTTGAAAACACAACCAGCAGTTAAATGCACCTTGGGTTGAGACGGCTGTGGCTCCAGAGGTCGAGTGGCTTTTCTGTTAATCCCAAACATGAGCTGATCTGGGACAGTTAGACTGTACATCTCAGTGCTTTATTAATGTGTTCACAGTATGAAACTTGAAGCTGACATGAAGTGAACCCCCCCGTTTGTCCCCTCTATGTGTTTGTCCAGGCAGTCGGATGGATGAAGTGTCGGACGTGGAGTCAGAGCCAGACCTCCCCCTGAAGAGGAAGCAGCGCAGGAGTCGGACCACATTCACAGCAGAACAGCTGGAGGAGCTGGAGAAGGCTTTCGAGAGAACCCACTACCCAGACATCTACACCAGGGAGGAGCTAGCCCAGAGAACCAAGCTCACTGAGGCCAGGGTCCAGGTAACGCCTTCACATCCACCTGTCCATCTGTCTGTCCATACATCCTTCCAGCCATCCCACTATCCATCCATGCTCTCTCTCTCTCTTGCTGTTTCTTTCTCCGCCACAAAGAAGCGTTTGATCCTGTTCTTCATGTTAAAGGTGCAGCTAGAGTCGATGAATGATGTTCAGGCAGATGTCAGTTTGAAAAAATTAAGCTCCTTCATTCATTTCAATTGTCAGGCTGAATGTCGAACATGGCTCTTGTTCCTACAGACGTTTGCGCTGTGTCAGCTAACACATAAGTGGACAGAGTGGAATACCCGTTAAGTAAATGTAAATGTTTGTTATGATACAACAAACCCTCCACCCTGTACGGATGAAGTAATATGGATCCCCATCTGGATATAGATCTGAAAACTGTCTCTTCAACTTTTATTTTGACATTTTTTATTCAGAATGTTTGTAGATGTGCGTCTCTGGTTATCTACGGGCTTAAAGGGTGGGTTCAACCAAATGACAACAAACAAACAAAAGTAGTTAGACAGTTAGGCAGCATCTCTCCCCATTAACCACAGAACACACCGAAGAAAGTTTTTATCAAAGTTCACCTGTATCTGGGTGGAGACAGATCCTCTGTCCGTCACATTTCTTTGTCTCGCTTTGTTGGTGCCACAGATGCCTTTGGACAACATTTGGAGCAAGTGTCCTGTCCGCTGAGGAACTTTAGTTTCTGCTCTCAAGCCTTCTGGGTGACCTGTGTGACTGGATTTGTTTGTGTTGTACAAGACGTCACATTATTGTGAAGCTTTACTGAGGTCAACATGTACGTACAGTAAAATGCTGGAGACTCTGCCAGCTGTTCATGTCTCGGCTAAGGAACCTGTCTGTGGTTCAGATCCACAGAGTCCCAGAAAGAGATCTACCAACAGCTGTTAGGTGTTCAGCGTGGGTTGGGGGGTGCTGCATTCCTGATGTATGTCTCACTCCCCAACATCTTGGCTGGAATTTGCTTTTCCCACCACTCACTGTAAAGTTCACAACAGATCACAGGAGGGTCTGGGCTGTCTCACGGGACCTTTAATCCACAACAGCAATGTGGATCAGTCAAGACCCAGGACAACCAAGAGAGTGAGAAACCAGTATGGCATGGAAGCCAGCACATATCTGCCACTGAGGTGTACCTGCAGACCTCTATGTGACACGGGGCATCCTACACTTCATGTTGAGAAAAATTCAATTCAATTCAAGGTCCACATTCTCACTTGTTCTGGAGCCTTCCACCATATCAAATGGCCCTCATCCATGTTGGCCATCACTGCTTAGAAATTTCTAACATGTATTGTTCCACAACAACTGAGCAATGCCAGACTGCTGATGAGGACTGGTTTGGTGGGAAGCTCCAGAGGAAGCCAGTAAGTGGATAGCTGCATAGTGAGTCTGAGGTTAGATGTTGTGATGTATGTATAAATGCTCCATATAGCGCCTTTCTAGTCTTCTCAACCACTCAAAGTGCTTTTACACTACATCTGCATTCACCATTCACACACTGAGCCTAAGTGCTCAAACAGAAACTAACATTTACACACATTCATACACTGGCGGAACAGCCGCCAAGGTCAATTCGGGGTTCAGTATCTTGCCCAAGGATTGAACCGCTGACCTTCCGATTAACGGCCAACCCGCTCTCCTGTGCCACAGCTGCCCCAACTCCACACTCACAGCAGCAGCAGCACACTGATGACCTGCTTTCAAACACTGCTTTCTTTTGTATTTTCCCAGACAAGATCTGCTCACATTTCAATAAACACAAAGAAAGAAAGGCTTCAGGATTAGGTTTTACCGTAGCTGTTTTTTACAAGATCAAAAACAAACATCAAAAAGCGGCATCCTCCATGGCTCGGCAACAGGAAATATGGTCTTGCATGTCGTTGTGGACTGACCCCACCTGGATGAAGAGGCGTGTGTGTGTTGCGTTTTGAATGGAAGTGTTGTTCTCAATAAGTGCTAATAAGAGTTTTAATTTGAGTGTGTGTAAACTGTGTGTGGTGTTCAGCACCATGTGTGTTTTAGAGTTGATGACAAAGTGCAGAGCTGAAAGTGTGTGTGTGCTTGTGGTTTCTGTGTGGAAGGCACAGTTTTGGTCTAAGCATTCAATTTTAGTGTGTCAGAAATCAGGAAAGATTTATTATTGTTGTTTTATCTGTCTTTGTATGCTAACAGAAAGGAGAGCCTGGATGTTTCAAGTCAACATAAATACATCTGACACAGAAATAGATTAATAATAGACTAATATAGGCCTATCCTGGTTTATGTCTTCTAGTTTTGTGCATTTCATTTCAAAGCATTCTTTTTTTTTTCTATTTTTTTTTTTATTTATTTATTACAGGGACAGTGCATATTCATAAACATTTCTGTCAATATGCCAGAATTAGCCTAAAGGCTATTTTTCATCTGCAGTCCCAAGACAGATGGTAAGAGTCACCCTAAAAAAGATTACATAGTACATAGCACTAAAAAATTAAGATACATTTAGTAAAATATCTATTATATTAAAATATACAATCTAAACACACCAAAACAACAATCGGACAAACATCACGTAAAAACATGACACACATAAGGAAAAAAAAGTCAACAGTGTGCGTCAAGAGCATGTGTAGTAATAGGTTAATGTTGACAGCTCTGATGATCAATAAGCCATTTCCTTAACTGAATCTTAAATGAACTATACGTGTTTATATTTCTGATAGTTATGGGGGCGAGGTTCCACTCAGCAGCAGCTAGAACAGAAATAGCAGTATGACCAAATACACTTTTCCTAAAGGGAATGATACAATCTCCCCTAGCTGCACCTCTGGTCCTGCAGGAATCAGCTGTTCGGGTATTGACAAACTGTTGGAGGGGAGGGGAAGATAAACCATGAATAATTTTATAAATAAGACATAGATTTGAGTATTTAACCATATTATCCCAACTGAGCAATCTATATTTTTGTAATATTGGACAGTGATGAGAAATACATGGTTTCTTATCCAGAGTTTTAACAGTTCGTTTGTAAAGTGATTGCAGTAAGTGATGTGTGAGAAAATCATAGAGTGCATGTACATTTTTGCTGCCTGTGTGGACATTTGATGGCGAATGTGCCTAAAGTTACTGAGACTATATTTAATTCGATTACAGACCATTTTTACATGTGATGAGAATGATAACTTTGAATCAATTAAAACTCCCAGATATTTGTATTCTGACACAATCTGCAATTTTTCCCCTGAAACAAAATTCAGTGGACACTACAGCGTTTTTGCACAGACAGCACACACAGAGCATGCTGAGATGATGGAAGTGTTTTGATTTAATGAAAACTGTTTCTCAGCTTTATCTCAAACAAAGAACCTAAAATTGGTGTGAATGCTGTAAAGCATTCACAACGTATGTCAATCTATGGCATTCCGGAACTCTTTATTATTGTTATTCCGTTTGTTTTTTGCAACCTATCACATTTTACGAAACGTCATTCAAGGATTAAAATATTCATCTCTATTAGGACATTAGGATGTTTTCAGAAATTTGATAACCTTCATACTTTTCAAGATATTCAAGGCTTTCCAGGCATTTCTTACCATGCAAGTGGATGGACGGAACATTCAAAATGTCCCCATTTTCACACTTTTTCAAGGTTTTTTAACTATTATCTACTCATTCATACTTTCAGCTAGAAACTCCATTCAAATATGAAAAGTTTCCACATCTGTCCTTCTTTCTTCGTATTATTCAACTTTCGAATCCTATTCAAACTCTTCAAGCTATTCAACTGTCTTTGAAATTTGTTATAACTAGAAAAGCAATTTTCGAAGAAACTGCGATGTGAAAGCTGGCTGTTGAATAGCTTGCGCGAAACTGAATTGCTGGCTTAAAAAAAGTTGAATAGTACGAATGTATGAAAGATGTGGAAGGTTTTGAGGATTGTTGAAAAGCTGACCCTAAACTGCATTGCCGGCTTTAATTTGGATGAAGGAGCTGTTGTTCTTAACCCTGTAAACCCTGAACCATCAAACAATTGCCAGAAAATTCTATTTTTTTGAAAATGGAGTGCTTATTAAACCTAATGCCAAATTTAAAAAAGAAATTGGATACCTCAAGTTTTATTTTGTGTTAGGCGAAAAAATTTCTTAATTTCTGCTTTCTTTCTAAAAATGCCTTCAATTAGTTTACTTAAATAATTAAAAGAGTGTAGCTTAATGGATGCATAATGAAGGATATGCAATAAAACTATGAGTTACAGATGTATACATAAATTACCATATATACCTTCTGTATCTAATTTGATACCCACATTTTCAACATGATTTTACTTTAAAATACGTAATAAAATATAAGGTAACTATTAGGGCTGACCTCTAATAGTCGAAGGTTCGATGCTTTGATGGGCAGAGAAAGATTCGACTGTGAGATTGACAGTCGAATCTTTCTTCGCTGCAAAACAAGGATCGTGCCATTTTGGTGATATGAGGGTGTTCAACGTCTGATTTTACATAAAACTACCAGTTTTCTCCCAATAAGTTAATATACAGCCCATTACAACACACATTTCAATGTTTAATGCTGTAGATATAGTTTCCCTGGATTGCATCGCCCTGGCCTCCAGCACCACTGTGAGGAATCTTGGAGTTATCTTTGATCAGGACATGTCGTTTAAGTCCCACATTAAGCAAATTTCAAGGACCGCCTTTTTTCACCTATGTAATATTGCGAAAATCAGGAACATCCTGTCTAAAAATGATGCAGAAAAACTAGTCCA
>NC_060157.1:31882921-31899094 GCF_021292245.1 Micropterus dolomieu | reverse complement strand
AGGACTTGTCTCTGTACTGGTTTTATTAGATCTTAGTGCTGCATTTGATACCATTGACCATCAGATCCTATTGCAGAGACTGGAACATTTCATTGGCATTAAAGGAACCGCTCTAAACTGGTTTAAGTCCTATTTATCAGATCGATTTCAGTTTGTACATGTTAACAATGAGTCCTCCATGCATGCCAAAGTTAGTCATGGAGTTCCTCAAGGATCTGTCCTCGGACCAATCCTTTTCACTTTATATATGCTTCCTTTAGGCAATATTATCAGGAAATATTCCATAAACTTTCGTTGTTATGCAGATTATACTCAGGTATATCTATCGATCAAGCCAGATGAAACTCATCAGTTAGCTAAACTTCAAATGTGCCTTCAGGATGTTAAAACCTGGATGACCTGTAATTTTCTGATGTTAAACTCAGATAAAACTGAAGTTATTGTTCTGGGGCCCAAGCACCTCCGTGACGCATTATCTAAAGATATAGTTTCCCTTGATGGCATCGCCCTGGCCTCCAGCACCACTGTGAGGAATCTTGGAGTTATCTTTGATCAGGACATGTCGTTTAAGTCTAACATTAAGCAAATTTCAAGGACCGCCTTTTTTCACCTACGTAATATTGTGAAAATCAGGAATATCCTGTCAAAAAATGATGCAGAAAAACTAGTCCATGCATTTGTTACTTCTAGGCTGGATTACTGCAATTCCTTATTATCAGGCTGCTCAAAAAAAAATACTATAATAATATTTTAATATTAAAGCAAGGTTAGGTTTTCTTTAAATATGAAATTATGTTGTTAAAGTGAAATGGCAGTAGCAATAAACTACGTTAACTGTGGTTAACATCAGTGTTAGCTTTTGGAAGCCTATAGTGCCTAAATACATATAAAATGTAACGTTTTTTTCTTTCCCCACTATTTACCTGGCCAGGGTCCTCTCTCAGCCTGAGATACATCATGCGGTGGCGCCAGCGGTGAAGTACCTCTAGTTCCTAGTGCCATGCCCTTCGAAGGATGCGGTCCCTGAATTAAGACACAGCTTATATTTCTCCTGTCTTAGCTTCTCTGCATTGGCTTCCTGTAAAATCCAGAATAGAATTTAAAATCATTCTTCTTACCTACAAAGCTCTTAATGGTCAGGCACGATCTTATCTTAAAGAGCTCATAGTACCTTACTACCCCACCAGAGCACTGCGCTCCCAGAATGCAGGGTTACTTGTGGTTCCTAGAGTCTCCAAAAGTAGACTAGGAGCCAGAGCGTTCAGCTATCAAGCTCCTCTCCTGTGGAACCAGGTTCCAGTTTGGGTTAAGGAGGCAGACACCATCTCCACATTTAAGAGTAGGCTTAAGACTTTCCTCTTTGACAAAGCTTATAGTTAGGGCTGGCTCAGGTGACTCCTGAACCATCCCTTAGTTATGCTGCTATAGGCCTAGACTGCTGGGGGATTTCCCATGATGCACTGAGCTCCTCTCTCCTCTACTTTCTCTCCCTCTGTATGCAACCTCATCCCATTATTGCATGTTACTAACACAACTTCTCCCCTTTCCGGTAGTCTTGTGCTTTCTCGTCCCTCTCCTCTCTCCTCCTATCACTTTCTGCAGGTGTTTCTGGCTCTGGAGCTGTGGAGTCTGGATCTGTGGTTGCGAGTCACCTGCTGCCCCCGTGTTCCTGCTCGACACCCTCTGCTACAATTATTGTTACTAGTCCTATTGTTATTAATGTTATTATAATCATTAACATTACGATTATTATCATTAACACTACTATAAATATCTGTACCATTTTTCATTTAGTCTATAGCAACATTACCTTTACTGTCTGTACCTCTGTGTGTATATTGTGTAGGCTGCCTCCCTCCCCTCTCTCTCTCCTTCCATCCCTCTCTCGCTTTCTCTCTGTTCCTCTCTTGCCCTCTCTCTCTCTCTCTCCTTCACCCCCAACCGGTCGAGGCAGATGGCCGCCCACCCTGAGCCATGGTTCTGCTCGAGGTTTCTGCCTCTTAAAAGGAAGATTTTCCTTGCCTCTGTCGCCTAGTGCTTGCTCTTGGTGGGAATTGTTGGGCTTCTGTAAATAACATCACAGAGTACGGTCTAGACCTCCTCTTTTATGAAAAGCGCTTTGAGATAACTGTTGTTGTGATTTGGCGCTATATAAATAAAATTGAATTGAAAAGAATTGTTCATGAGGTTTCAGTGTTCAGTGATAACTTAAGATTCAGACATCCATTGACTAAAACCCTTCATCGGGTTAAAATATATAGTTGAAAAAGGAAAACTGGATGACACTGGATGACAAGTTAATTTAAGACTGACAGACAACCACAACGTTAATGTATTCAAAGGGGATATGACGGCATTGACAGGCGACCAAATGAAACTCACTGTTACCTCGAATAAAATGACAGATTCTCCAGATTTTCCTGTCTGCCTTTTCATCAAGTTTACTCCACCCTTCATTTTTAATATGCCCCCATTTTAGTCTGTACACTCATCTTCCTCTCTGCTGTAATCCCGTCTCTCCTCCTCAAAAACGCCCCTCCCTAACTCGTTTCTTTCCCCAAACCCCTGTCACATGTCTGAGAGCATGCAGGACAGATTTCACATCTGCCTGTCAGGCTCTTCCTCTTCGTTCTCCTTCTCTAACTTCTCCTCCTCTTATATTTTTCACCTGTGCTTAGAGTTTCTCTCCCCTGCCACCTAATGCGCTGATGTGTTGTGCTCACATATGGAGTGGGTGCAAAACAGTGATACGAGAAAACACAGAGAGGCGGTTTGTTTAATGGATGGATTGAGAGACGTTTTTCTCAATCTGTTTCCAACTCAGGTTTTCTCATGTATAATGGATGATGTGAGTCTCTTGCACCATTGTTTGCTGATTCTAATCAGAGTGCCTGGCCTGTTGAATAATAAAATAGGAGCGGAGTGAAAATGTTTAAGAGCTTCAGAGGGACACCTGCTGATTAGACTGTAGACTACATTTATCAGAACTCTCCTTCACAGGACTGGTTGCTTGTTATATCGCCACATGCAGACACGTGCAGACAAAAATTTCATCTCTTTTTTCTTACCTTTCTTCTCATTTGCCTGAATATATTAAACAGACACTGACTCACACATGCACACACAAACCTTGAGGATTCTAACTTTAAGGTGACACCGGCATTATTTCCTAATCTTGAGGCCCTGTCTTGTAGAGTCAGATCTGGTTTCAAAACCTTTATTTATTTCAGTTTATATTGTGATTGCATGGTGAATATTACTAAATGCATTTGTGTTTAATCAAATGCCTGCAAACTAACAGTCACATAAAGCAAATGAAAAAGGACGTATTGAATTGCAACATAAGGACATTTTCTTACTTCTCTCTCAGGGTGTTTCTTTTAAACATGTTAAGGTGCTTTGTTTACATAATTTATCTCAAGGGGAATCCTGCTTTGGAGAAGAAAAGGAGGAGAGAGACAAGAGAGGGGGAGCGGGGTGAGGAAACAAGAATACTAGGCCGACTTTCAGTCAGTGTAAGAAAGAAGGAAAGATGGTGCATCAGAGAAATATTGTCTGTTTTCACTGCACTCCTGCTCTTTTTGTGTGTGTGAACATGTTTGTATGTGTGTGCCTGCTGTGTTGGACAGCCTTTAATAATTGAAGGAGCTGCCAGGCAGGAGGCGTACACCCACAGATTCCCCTGTATGCGGGAGATTCTTCTACACCGATATGTATGTGAGTGTGTGTGTGTGTGTGTGTGTGTGTGTGTTTGTTAGCAGTCACCTCTGACTTTAGCTGCATTAGGAGACCATTTTCCTGAATCTACTGAAGGATGTGAACAGTTCATAGCCCTTGACAGTGTAACAGCAGCTGTAAACACATCTGGTTATTTTTCATGATCATATCAGTGTGTTAAAGGTCAGTTTGCATACATACTTTTATTCTCATAAAAGTAAAATGAACAATGCAAATACAACAATGTTAAAAATCTAATTCAAAATAAAGAAGATGCATAAGATGCACATTTTGAAAATATAATCCATTCATTACGAATAATTATAATTAAATTAGGTAGTTATGAATATATAACATAAAATTCATTAGCAGAGCGAGAAATCACAATAAAAAGACAATAAAAAAATCTCTCCGTGCACTGCGACATTGCTCGTAGTAGCCTTTATCTGAAAATAAAGATTTTCACGCTCCATCTGCTAGAGGTCGCTCACTCGCTGTATGTTAGGTAGCGGTGTAAGGCAGACTCTCTTTCACTCACTTGGAGCATGATTCTTTGCTATAGGAATGAATGAATAATGTATTAATAGCTCACAGTTTTAAAGTTACTCACATTTTCCTTTCTTCTCATTCTTAATTACTATCATGAATAAGAATTCATACTATTCTAATAGTTATTGCTGTGTTACATTTCCTCTCAGCTAGTATCCAGATAGGCAATGAAATCTTCAGTTATCTGTCTTTTTTTTAACCCCATCTCTCTGCTAATTTTCCACTCCTGTCACACACTGACTATCGGAATATTAGGATGTCGGTGCCATTCAACTGCTAGACCTGGAGCTATATTATTAAAAACTGAAGCCCTCTATGACGTTGAGCGTTAGCAACAGTATATGTGGCTGAATGGATTGTCTGTAGCATATTTCTTTTTTTCTATTTCTGAGTAAAAGAAAGACCAAGGAGCTCAGCACCAGATGCAGTACTGTGGTTTTGGAGCTCACAGCATCTGTTTTCAGCACATCAGTCAATCTTCATTAGTTGTTGCTTTAGTTGCTATTTCTCCTGACACAAAGATACAGTATAGACATCCACACATACATTCTGTGTGTTTTTGAAACGAGAAAACAAACACACTTATGGTCTGCCAGTTGCATTTACATCCACCAACACAAACTGAGGTCATACTGAGAAATTAAGTCAAACAATCCTTCACTCCATCTCCTCCGGCTGTCTCATACTCTGTCTCTCTTTCAGTCTGAGGCTGCCTGAAGTGTGGAGATAAAACAGCTGCATCTTAATCTGTGGGTGGCACAAGCCTACAAAGAAGGCAATTAGGTTTATAATTTACAATTCCCTTGCCCTTCTCTCTTCTCTACCCTTCCATTTCCTCTCCTTTCTCACTCAGCCCTCCTTTCCATCCATGAATTAACGTCTTTATGTGTGTCATGTGTGTGTGTCCCCACAGAGCAGCACGAGCATTTGGAGAGTACCTGTCCCACACACACCCTGAAAACCGAAACGGATCAGGTCAGCGTCTCTGCCATCCTGCCATTTTACCATCCCTCCACCCTGCTCTGCGTATCCCTTTGTGGTCTTTAATCCCTCCTACACCTGCTTCACCTCATCCTCTGTTGAAATGCCACGCTGCCTATCACTTCAACAGCTGATAACTGAAGAAAGACAATGACATTATCATCTCTGTCATCCTCTTTTTCCTCCTTCTCTCTTCCCCTTGCTCTTTAGCACCGTGGTGTACTTTTTGTTCTTTTAACATTCATATTTGTCTTTTTCGTCGTCATGCTAGCCCATCTTCTGTGTGAAACCTTGGTGGGTCCCGACCCGGAATCGTCGAGTGACACGATTGGCCCAAACAACAACAACCATCCCTGCTCCAACGTCACCAAGAGCTGCAAGGACAACCGAGAGCCCAGCTTGGTGAAACCCCCGCTGAGAGCAGTCCAGCCACCTCCCCCTTCCATCACCATCTATACCAAGCCAACGCGGCTTTCCCTTGAGCGTAGCTTCTCAGCGGAGGAAGACCAGCAGAAGTGTGTAGAGTGCACCCTGCAGCCTGCCCGCGTGTACACCATCACAACCCAGCGCGGTATGCTGATGAGCAGCGGCCGGGGCAGCAAGGAGAGCCTAGAACTGGACGTCCTGAAGGAGAAGTCGGGGAGTGGCGGGGTGGGATCCAGAGGTGGCTTGATCCAGCCCTCAACTTCCCCTTCCTCCGCCTCATCGTCTCCAACCCAGTACCACCATGCCAGTAGCGGCCGTGGTGTCAGCCATCACCACCGTGGTAACCATCCCCACGGGAACCATCACCACCACACCATTGCGGGCACCAACGCGCCCTCCAGCAGTGGAGGAAGTGGCGGGGCAAGTGGAAGCAGCAGTAGCAACCAGCAACAGTCTCTGAACGTCGCTGGATCCCACTCCCATGTATCACACCACCACAGCCACCACCATCACCTGTCTCAGCCCCCGCTGCAGACCTCCGTCAGCGCCCACAACATCCGCAGCTGGGGCGAGGGTGGAAAAGGGGAGGCAGAGTGCAGCGGGCTGGCATGTGACTCATGCAGCGGAGCCCCCTCCCGGAGCCAGGGCTCCCTGGACCTGGAAAGCGCATCCCGAGAGGCAGGCAAGCAGCACCGACGCCTAGAGCGGATGTGGAGTGTGGACCGGATGACTGGGCTGGAGAGAGGTGAGAGGGCGGAGGACACAGAGGAACAGAGAGGCGCTGAGTTCCAAACAAGGGCAGGAGGGGGGGCAGGATTTGTTCACCAGACCCTGTGGCTGGGATTGGAGGGTTTTAGTAGTGGACCAGAGATGAAATAGCATTTGAATCATTTCAGTCACTTGCAAGGAAAATACACACACAACATGAGAGCAATGAGATCCAGCTGATGTTGTTTTTTAAATTGGAAATATAATCAGCGTGTGATCCAAATTGCCAAAACAGGAACACTTCATAACATACCTGAAGCTAATAAAGTATAATTTTTGTTGAGATTATACATTTAAATTTTGAGTCTGGTGTGGTATGTAATTTGGCAAGAATAATTATGATAACAAGATACCAGAACATAGAAAAAGTCATTAACACATTAGCGAAAAGAAACTCATCAACGCCGAGTGAAAGACTGACTCACATACCTCACTTCAAAAATGACCTTAGAGTTCAAACAACACCCCACTTACACACTCTTAATAGAAATTGAGTAATATAAGCGCCACCAAAGTACAGTAGTATTTCTTCAGGGGTAATTGTATTGGATTGCATTATATTAGGAGGTGTTGTTGTTATTTTAACTTTGCCTGACTAAATTTTTTTGTTTTGTTTGTGACAGTTTAATTATATTGTGTTTACAAATAATAATTCTAGGCTTTGTGGAAATTTTAGGACCACTTCAGTGAAAAACAAGTTACAAATCACACTTAACCCTTTATTGGGCATTTAGTAAGGAACAACTAAGAAACTACAGTTAATTATTCAAGTTATTTTACTGTGAAAAATCATAATGAAATACACACAGAACTTAGACCTCAGTTTGGATTAATGAAAGTGCAACATCTGGAAAAAGTGAGCTAGTACACATTTAATTGTTTCAACACACTTTTTTCAAATCTATTTCTTCTCAGGTGGGGATTTCAGGGTTTGATGTTGGATGTGACGTGGTGGTCTGTATTTCTGACTCTTCGTCTCCCCGTCTCTCTCCTCTGCTGTCTCCTTCTGTGTGTCTCCCTCTCTCCATTTGTGGAGTAGTGGACTGTGAAGTGCTAGTGCTGTTGCTGGTTTTGTGCTTTCGTATTTCTAATATATTCATTACAACATTCGCCAATATGGCACATGTTTTTTGTCACCTAATCCTCGAATCATAATTTCTTTTCTCTAATTGCAGAGGACACTAACTGGTTCCCCAAGGAAAATATGTTCAGCTTTCAAACTGCCACAACAACCATGCAGGCGTGAGTCCAACCTTCAAGCTCACATAAATCTTACATGTACACAAATGCACATACATAAACACGTAGTCACGTTTATTGTGTATCCTCTGTCTGAATGGTCAGGCTTGTTTTAAGCCATTAACTACAAACTAAGATAAACCTTAATAAGATAAACCTGCTAAGCCCCAGCATGCTATAGATTTTTTGATTGATTTCCTACCTTCCAGGCTGCCATGGATTTTTATTTCAGTAAGCTATAAAAATCAACTTACAGACCATTAAAGGCCACTCAAGGAGTTCAATCTTTCAAAGTGAATATTTTGTCAATCCTTTTTATTTTTTGGCTTAAAGTTAAATAATTGATGCATGGTAAAGCAGTGGAAACCAGGACATGTTTTGAAAGATCTCCTTGTTGGTACTTTTCAAGGACCATTTGACATCTGAGATTTAACTGTTGATTGTTAGGGTTAGGGGTAGGAATAGGGTTATCAGGCTGATTCTCATTATCATTTCCACATCCTCTATGTTTGACTGTTGATCTTTTAGATTTAATTTTCAACACTAGCAACACTGTTTGTCAATAAAATAAAGGTGATTAAAATGAAGATGATGAGTCGTTGACTTGCAAGTTTCAAGGATTTGCAAGTTTATTTTTTTTTATAGCATTCTGAAATAAACCAATGATTCCCTTAAATCTAATAAATGAATCTATCAAGACTAAGAGTCCACAGCCATACTAGCAGCTGTGTAAGGCTGCACAGCAGGGCTTTGAACTCAATGCTCACATCAACATGCTAACATGGTCACAAGAAAAATGCTAACATGAGGCCGTTTAGCAGGCAGAATGTTTACAATGTTCACCATCTCAGTTTAGTGCGTTCACATGCTACCATTAACTAATTACAGTAGCACTAAACATAAAGTAAAGCTGAGGCTGGTGGTGGGAATGTCATTAGTTTTGTAGTATTGGATGAACAGACATTTAGAACTGATTATAATTCATCCTGTATGTACCATGAACGTGTGTACAAAAGTTTGTGGCAATCCGTCCATTAGCTGTTGACATATTTCAGTCTGGACCAACGTGGTAGACCAACCAACCTACAAAGTGGCATTGCCATCCCCAGAGGCATGCTGCTAGCACGGCTAAAAATGTGTACATTAATGTAAGGTATATGCAGTTTGTAGTTAATGAGCTAAAACATGCAAATCCAACAGTGTGTTCTTCTAAATTAAGAACATTAAAAATAATGTGACTCCTCAAAGGTGTGAGTATAATAGCGACCTGAGATTGTCTTCAGATCGCCTGCAGCTCTAAAAGATATCTGAGCTGTCACAATCACTTCACATCACAACGTAGAATCTCCAGCAGCGTCCAGTCTGCTTCTGCCTGACTATCACTGACTTTTTTTTTAGCTCTTTTTAAATGTATCTTTTTGCACTTTAATCTTGTACTAGATGTTAAACCATGTTCAGAGCATAAAAGCAAACTCAGTCAGTATATAAAAGTGATTGTTCATTTGACCCATTAAATAAGAACACACCAGTAGCAATTATGTTGCATCGCAAGTTGACACACTCTTTTTGTCTCTGTCTCATTATGCCTCTCCCAGTTCTTCCCCTTTCCGTTTTTTCAACTCACTTTGTTTTTTCCTCTCTCTCTCTCTCTCTCTCTCTCCTTTGTTCTTGTATGCTAATGAAACATTGGACACTCAAACAGGATATCGTGAGTATACTTCTCTGCCTGGTTCAATTTTTTTCTTAGCTCACTTACCTCTTGTTCTTAACTGCTATTCCTTAACTTTGATGTCTACCATTTAACCTTCATCCTTGGGCTGAGTGAGGTCTGTGTGGATGTGTGTGTGTGTGGGTGGCTAGGTCTGAGTAATTCTTTGTATCAAGGTGAAACCTTTTATTGTTTGGGTTATTCTGGCCTTAAGCACTAAGACAGCACACATACTGTAAAGGTAGAAGCCTAGTCAGCACAAATAATGTCTTTCAATTCCAGTAAAAAAAAGCCAAAGGGGGAAAAATTGAGTTACAGGATTTTCATGAACAACAAGGATAAAGTCCAGTGTAATCCACTGCAGATGAGTAAGTCTGCCAAGCTCAAGTCAGGAAAATGTCCATCTGTGTGTTGGCTGACCTAAACCCTATCGGCTCACATCCACCCAGCAGTTCTGTCAGTTTTGTACACACACCTGCCCTTCACTTAGGACACAGCTATGGATAGTGTTTGGCCATTTAAGATTTTTGTGGCAGTCATGTTAGTGCTCTAATCCTGCTCCACAGTCGTTGCCAGTTATCACTGAATCTGTGCTGGCTGACTTTAGACGTGTTGGAACTGACTGTGGAAATTGGCTCTGGAGAGACTGTTATGAACAAGTATTTATAGTGCTAACATGTGATCCCTAGTGCCTTCTGGTTAAAAAGTTTTATCTGATAGAAAGAAGTCCGTTTTCAGCTATCTAATCTAGCTATCTAATAAGTCACATAAAACCTTGGTAGATAGATCAGCATGAAATTTCTTGCGTGTAAATCACAAACTTCTCTCAAATGGTTCCTGAGTGTTTAGGCTAGCTGAGAAGTAGGTTAAGCAATCAGATACATCTTAACATAATAGTATAATGCCTAAACCAAGCCAAGCCTTGACATTTCATACTGCAAAACCCCTGCTCCAGCCACACCTTGCCTAACTAAACCCAACTAACTCAAGCTGCTCATAAATTTTGTTCTTTGTATGTTGACCAAGCTAACCTCTGGCTGCTAGCTGAAAGTAGCTTGGGTTTCTGCAAATTCTTACAATAATAAGCCTACAGGATAAAGCTGGTGATTTATTTTTCTTATTGTCAACAAATACTGTGAAAAGACAAAAAAAACTGATGACTTATAAAATATTGTTTGTGTAGCCAACCCCAGATAAAGCTTATTCCTCTACTGTAGACCTTATGTAGTACCTAGTAGTGCCTTCATGGTTGTCCATGCTAGCAGTTTTATGAGGCTATATGCCGCTGCTTCCGGGTTTACTTTAGTACTGTACGGCCCACTGTACATGAGCATTGGTGTTGATTGATGATGTCACACACTTACAAAGTTTTACAAATGGATGGATAGATTAAAAATTAAAAACTACAAAAAGTAGTAATTGCCCTTGTTTGCAGCTGGAGGTGTCCTCTCAACAGTTTTACTCTTAATGGTGGTCTTAATACATCCATGGGCTATACTTAGACACATTGGTACCTTGAGTAAAATGTGAATGTCAGCATAGCAGCACAATCACAATGCTAATATTCTGACCTTTAGCAGGATGTTAATGTTTACTTTGTTTATGTTATTAGTTTGTCATTAGTTTTTAAGGTTTTTAGTCATACCCAAAGTATCAGACAAATTTAAATATTTGATAATAGCACTAGAGGAAAAGTAGGACTTTGTACCAAATTCATGGAAATCCATCCAATAGTGGTTGGGATATTTCAGTCTGGAACATGGTGGTGGACCGACCAACCATGCTGCTAGTGAGCACATTCCACATTCCTCCATTGCAATGAACATGGGTGGTGTAGTTTATTTTGAGTAAAGCCCACAGATGCCCCCCTGGTATAATCACAGCGCACCAAATGTGTATTGAAATTGTCCCTAAGTCAGAAAGTATTGAGAGACAGACTAATGCATTGTTGGTTTGGGTCTTTCTATGGGATTTGTTGACAGTATGAAAAATAACAAATAATGCCAGCCTTAAGCCTTTAACAGGACATTTTGTTTTGGGGGGATTTTACAAGCCTCTTTCCAGCCAAAATACTTACAAACACACAAACTATGTTTAACATGGTTGGAGATGCCCTAGCTCTCTAGCTCTGTCTCTGCTATGGACAAATGTTATCAGCTTCACAGGATTGTGGTGCGACCCCCTTTCCTGGTTAAAGACAGTCAAGTCTGTTGAAGACACAATCACACATTGACAGTGATGCATTTCACACCATGTTTGTACTTTGACACATAAAAGTCCCACATGAGCCCGGTGGTATCACTTTCTGCTAGAACATTTTCAAGGCTGATTAAAATGAATGGCAGGCTTCCACAACAACTTTGCTGTCCACCTGTTGCTAGTGGATCACAGCTTTAAGAAAAAGAAGCTCCAGGCTGTGAGTAGGAAGTATTAGATCCACAGTATTGGAGAATGTACACTTTTTAGAGTGGAGCTGCTACTTGAGCCCACAGACCTCCGGGAGCTTAATGAAGCTAATGTAAGGACAAATCTTAATTTACCTTTAAACTGCATATAAAGATATAAAAAAGGGTCCATGACTGATTCTGGTAAAATATCAAGAATTGTGAAATTCCCCAAAACAAACTATTCCTTTTAAGAATTACACCTCAAGTGGAACAACTGAAAAGTCACATGAGGACAAGATCGGTGTCTCTATTGGAAGATGGATTATATCACATGCAGACTGGCGCATTTGTTGCAGGGGTGAATAGAAAATTTGGTTTGAGCTGCTGATGTGATTTGACTTTCTGGTCTTTATAGTCAAAGATAGCTGCTACCTACCTACAACAGCCTTCCCTTCACAGCCAAATAAACCCTGCAGCTAAAAGCCCTGGCATCAGCCTCCCTGCACTGTCCTACCCCTCGCTACGCCAGCATTCTCCCCCTCTCATCCCTTTAATACTGTGCCACGTCCTGGCAGGGCTTTTCGGGGATTTGTGCAGAGAAAAAGGAGAGAGAGGGAGCAGAATTCGGCAGAAGTCATCCAGAGGTATGAAGCGTCCCCCACCAGGGTGTGCTTTGCTTGAGCGCCGTTTGCTCTTGTTTCTGGCTATAGCTTGCATATTTACAGCTGTGTCTAATCTGACTAAGCCAAAGAGTCACAACGTGGCATTTGAAGGTGTGAGAACGTCAGCAGCTTTCGAAAGGATCTGCTTACTGGATGCCCTGCCCTACAGTGCCCCAATTCCAAGGCCAGATTATGAGTGCCAACCACAATGAATCGGATTTTTATTCTTAGACAAAACCGAAAAGATAAAAACGGGTACACACCGTATGGGTGATTAAAAAACCTCTAATAAATCTACTGGTATTGTGGATTCTACTCTGCCACACCTAGATTAACTGTACCGGTTGCAAACTTGTACCTAATCTTTAAGAAAGATTTTGTAAAAGGTTGTGAAAGTTGGGTTGCTAAATGTGCCATTATAATTCGTTCATTAGAGACAGCATTCAAACCTACAGTACAAGCTAGTATGTTCCTGCAGCATTCTGTCCCAGAAAATAGCATAGTTTGGAAAAATAACATTTGAAAAACCATTGGTAAAACGCGTGCAGGAGTAATGACATCGAGTAATGACATCGGTAACAAGTTCAGAAACCATCCCACTCAGGTCCAGATGCTCCGTCGCACAGCGGCAGATGGTGAATGTGACACCATGCTGTACATCTCAATTCCTTTGACATCTCGGTGTCATCCATCTGCAGTGTCACTGCATTAACGTTGTGTGTTATTTCATCAAAATGAGTGATTTGAACATGAGGAATAAAAGTAGCAGAACAAACTTGTAGGAACATTTTGCCTCCTTGCACTGGAAGTAATATCCTGCATCCACCTGAAAAAAATAGGATCACACTTAGGCCATGTCCACCCTCAGGTTGCCAAATTTTGAAAATCAGTTGATTGTTTATTCATTTTTGTCTTCAATTCTCACTAAGCAGGGTGTTTGATCACTGAAAACAGATCAAACAGAACAAATTACAAAATACCACTCTTGTGTTCCGGTGTGAACCTGAGACCTGATATTTCTTGACGATTCAGTGTGCATTGTATTCACGACTTGGTGGAACACTTTGTTCCTCAGCCAGATTCCTCTTTAAGTAACAAACAACACTTAGCAACAGATAGCTTATCTTCAGATATATCATAGAGCTGCTGGCTTAAGATTGAAGCATTTTTGTATTTTATTTGATTTTGATCTGGATGGCAAACTTTATGAAAGCAATAAAAACTCCAGCGTGGGTGGAGATATTAGCCTAAGACATTTAGAATATTAACAATGAAGTCTGTAAATATTACTTTTTAAAATATGAATCCTTATTTTGTGGAATGAATCATTTAGGGGATAGTTCACATTTCAAATTGTATTATATTGGTACATCCGTAGCAGTAAATAGCAGATGGAACAAGAGCAGGCAGTAGAGAATCAAAGGAAGTAAAATACAAATAATAGGAGAAAATATGGAACATTTAAATAGGATAAACTCATGGAAATAAGTTACAGAGGGTTACAAAAAGGGCTGAAGAAAGGGCAGGGGGATTCTCTTTAGTTGGAGGTGGGGGTGGGCATGGTTTCTCTCCCATTTCCTCTCTGTCTTTCTAAATCTGTCTCCACACCTCTCTTTTGTGTGCAGCTGAGGTTTAAGCACAGGACATTCAAGGTGAAAAGATCACTCTGCGTATTAGTGTGTTTTAGAATGCTTTATCAAAGTACAAAGCAATAACAGCAATGTTGCTTATCTTTAATTAGTACTGTTATATTTGCTGTTAATGTTTTGGCATGATGGAATTTGTGTTGCTCATAAAATTAGCGGTTAAATTCATTGTTTAATGTTTCAAGTGAACTGACATGTTTATGGAGGTAAACCAAGGACAAAGACACTCACAATTTTATTTTTACCCATTTATGTTGTGTTTTCATGTGCTTCCCCATAGCCAGATCAACATGGATCCACACACACACACACACACACACACACACACACACACCACATGCTGAGATCATTAATCATGAGTGTTGACTGTTTGATGTACTGAAACTGTGTGTAGATGTGACATGGGAGGGAGGCAGAGAGATAAAAGGATGTTTATCTGGGGCTCTTGCATAGAACATCGTGTCAAGATCAGGCAGAAAGTCACTTTTTCGAAATTTGTTGTTTGATCATGTAACCCTCAAATGGAGCCTGACCCATAATTAGCCAGCCAGTATTGTCAGGTATACAGCATCATGTATAGATGAATCCACAGCTAGATGAAAAAAAAAAAAGAACACCCGTGTTAGCTGAAAGGCTAGTTTTCAACGCCAGTCCCTTTGCCCGACATTGTTAGGCATCCTAGAATAATAAAAATAATAGAATATGAACAATAAAAAACTCTTGTGTGTTTTGCTCTCACTTTCATTGTTGCAGTGGCACAGTTAAACTGAATGTATTTACACTGACAGTGAAGGTACGGATGTTTGGGTTGTTCTCGGTCAGCAGTCGCACGCTCCGACAGATTGAGGTTGCCTATGGTATGTGAATGTAGAAGTTACTCAGTCTCAAAGCACTAGTGTGAAATTGGTTATGACACAGGCTTTGGGAAAATAACAACAAAAAACGTACAGCCTCTGTTTGACCTTCACAGTTCGGAAATGAAAGTGCTGTAGACAGGGGGGCCGCCAGGAATTTTGGGCCCCATGATAAAAAAATCTAATTGGACCTCCTCTGCGCAGCTGTTGTCACCACATCTCTATGACTTAACTGTCCGATCAACAGCTTTACATAACTCTAATTAAAGGCTTGCAAGTGACTAATATTAGCACAAGAGGATGCAGTTCACTATTTGCTTCTAAAATAAATTGCCCTTCATGATGGGAATAAGAAAGTCTGTATCTATAGATGTCATTAACGGCCATAATTCTAAATGAACGTATCAGACTGGATTATTTTAATATACAGGTGCTGGTCATATAATTAGAATATCATCAAAAAGTAGATTTATTTCAGTAATTCCATTGGATATTATATTCATTCATTACACACAGACATATATAATTTAAATGTTAATTTCATTTAATTGTGATGATTAAAACTGACAACTAATGAAAATCCCAAATTCAGTATCTCCGAAAATTTGAATATTACTTAAGACCAATACAAAAAAAAGGATTTTTAGAAATGTTGGCCAACTGAAAAGTATGAACATGAAAAGTATGAGCATGTACAGCACTCAATACTTAGTTGGGGCTCCTTTTGCCTGAATTACTGCAGCAATGCGGCGTGGCAATCAGTCTGTGGCACTGCTCAGGTGTTATGAGAGCCCAGGTTGCTCTGATAGTGGCCTTCAGCTCTTCTGCATTGTTGGGTCTGGCGTATCGCATCTTCCTCTTCACAATACCCCATAGATTTTCTATAGGGTGAAGGTCAGGCGAGTTTGCTGGCCAATTAAGAACAGGGATAACATGGTCCTTAAACCAGGTACTGGTAGCTTTGGCACTGTGTACAGGTGCCAAGTCCTGTTGGAAAATTAAATCTGCATCCTCATAAAGTTGGTCAGCCGCAGGAAGCATGAAGTGCTCTAAAACTTCCTGGTAGACGGCTGCGTTGACCTTGGACCTCAGAAAACACAGTGGACCAACACCAGCAGATGACACGGCACCCCAAACCATCACTGACTGTGGAAACTTTACACTGGACTTCAAGCAACGTGGATTCTGTGCCTCTCCTCTCTTCCTCCAGACTCTGGGACCTTGATTTCCAAAGGA
>NC_060157.1:31877519-31882821 GCF_021292245.1 Micropterus dolomieu | reverse complement strand
GATAGATGTCATTTAAAACTCTCAACAGGGCAGATTCAGTACTGTGAGCAGACTTAAAACCAGATTGAAATTTTTCAGAAATATCATTGCATTTTAGAAAGAGCTGGAGTTGGTCAAAAACAACTTTTTCTAACACCTTCGAAGCAAAAGGCAATACAGAGATAGGACGGAAGTTATTTAACACGGCAGGATCCAGTGAAGGCTTCTTGAGTAGCGGAGTGACAGTGGCCTCCTTAAGGGCAGCAGGGATGGAGCCGGTAAGGAGGCACTTATTAACAAAGGACACCAATCCTGGCCCTACTGAATCAACAATTAATTTAAGAAACTTAGGAGAGATGATGTCAAGAGAGCAGTACGAAGGTTTCATCTTGGCGATAATTTCTTTGAGTAGGTTCAGGGTGATTGGCTCAAAAGCATCCCAGGTAACAGAATTCATCAACTGACTAGAGTGTTCCGTGTGGGAGCGGCTGGCATTGCATCTCAAGTTAGATATTTTGTCAATAAAAAATCTCAAGAAACTTTCACATAGCTCATCCGAAGCACCATACATTGTATTTACCAGAGGATTTAAAACCAAGTTTATAACAGAAAATAAAACTGCTCAAATCCACTCATGATTGTTGCAGAGTGGAGCTTCTTCCCTCACAAATGATCTTTGGCAGAGTACAGACACTGGCTGCAGCTTTAAAATATGTGGACATGGGCCCTGTTAGCGATCAGCTGAGGACATGCCTTTACTTTTAGCTCCGCCCCCGGTTTGTGTTCACTCTGACTTACTGACAATTCAAGAGCTATAAGTTATACAGACTGACAGGTAACTCATTTATTGGACAGTTCTGCATCATCACATGCAGCCCTTTGATGCTTCTTATGTATGTAGATGATATCTGTTCTCTGGTGTCACAGCAAGCACACATGGAAACAAAAGGTTTATGAGAATGACTAGTTATATTAGACTGCAGAGATGTCATGTACATGTGTCATGTACAGCATTATTCTAATCACTGTGTCACACACTTTTTAATGGCCAGTATGTGGAGTAAGCACAGCAGAACACAGGTCTAACTGCTTATGACTGTTTGATCCTGCATTTACGTGCTGATCCACGTGAAGAACAATACACAATCAGCAGATTGATTTCATTGAGGTCGCCGGTTCAATCCCCGAACTGGCAGGATAAAATCTGGGTGTGGAAAGTAAACCAAGCAGTGCTTGCCCTCCCTCATTTACCACCACTGAGTTACCCTTGAGCAAGGCCCATAACCCCAATAGCTCCAGTGGAGCTGCTTAGTGGCCAGCAGACCAGGCTGTGGTTGTACTGGGCAGCTTCCAGGTGTGAATGTGATCAGGGCCTTTCTGCAAAAGAGAAGCTTCCTCTCAGTGAAGCTCCCCTGAATAAATAAAGGTTAAAAAAAAACAAAAAAACAATTGTAGTTTAGTACTTTAAAGTAATAGTTTAGTTCTACTATTCTGAAATTGTGAAGTTGGGCTACTTGCTGTCAGATGGCCCACAGCAGAGTCAGCCTGGAAGTAGACCTTCCTTTTTAAAATCCTGGATGGGTTGTTTGGTTCACACCAGCCGAACCGAACTACACTAACAGAGAAAACCTGTGAGCTAGTCAGTCCCAGGCTGCTCCTACAGCTCAGTCCTAGTCACAAGCTTATTATTACTGAACAACATCAGACTGGGGTTCAGGGAGGGTTTGATGGTACTGTTGTGTTTTGCTCTTTAGACGGCAGTGGGACAGTTCACCGTCCCCAGCCGTTACCTCCATCCACCATGCACCAGAGCGGTCTGTCCAGCACTGACAGCAGCTCGGCTTACGGTCTGGCCTCCAACCGCCACGGCTTCTCCAGCTACTCCGACACCTTCATGAGCTCTGCAGCACCAAGCAACCACGTCAACCCTGTCAGCAATGGACTCTCCCCACAGGTAAGACCTGCTGGACTCACACTGATGAATGAATATGTGTATTCATGGTAACATTAACTCAGTCGTGAATCAAGTAAAGTAGATAGAACTGAACGCCATTACTGTAATCCCAGTAATGCTCTGGGACAGGGTCTGGACACTTTGCTGGGTGGGCTTGCTGGCAGACAGGACGGTCCATCCTCTCGTAGTACACATGTGTGAAGCAGTGTTTTTCAGCTGCACTGGGAGTCCCCCTGTATTGCTTCCTCACTGGTATAGCTTTTGGTGTTGTGTGTTGGACAGAGAGGACACAAAAGCAACGCTCCGGTGAAACAGGTTTTATTGAGGGGAAAAAGGGAGGTGAGGGAGAGGTGGATGCTGGGGGAACACGGGCACGGGGGACCAAGCAGCAAGTAGGGCAGAGGGGGCCGAGGAACACCGGGGGGCCGAGGAGCAGGCAGGACCAAGGAGGCTGGGTGGCACCGGGGGCCGAGGGAGAGAGGAGGCACGGGAAAACTGACCGGGCGATTGGTGGAGGAGTGTGGTGGCAGGCTGACCGGGAGGCACGAGGGGGAGCCGGGAGGACACCGTGGAGAAGGTCCGAGGGGAGAGGGCAGGTTGGCGAGCCCAGCTGACACAATGGGAGAGGAAGGTGAGTGAACCTGGGGAGAGACAGACAGACAGGGTTAGTGACCGGGAAAACAGAGAACAGGGATGTTACAAGATAAAAAGCCTGAGTCAAGTAGTGGCACCAGGTTTGGAGCAACGACGATCAAGCAGCGATTGTGTGGAGAACTGGGGTTGAAATACTGGCAGGGATGGAGTTGATTGCTGGCAGGTGTGGCAGGCGGAGGAGGTGGCTGACGAGGTGCGGGTGCGGACTGTCAGCTGGGCTCAGGAGCAGAGAGAGAGAAGGAGAACACAAGCAAGGGGAGCAGAGGCGACAGACAGGCCAAAACACAATCACAAGAAAAAGAAATAAACAGGACACTCACCGTCAGCCGGGCTGCCACCACAACATTTGGGGTCCCAGCTGCTGGAATAATAAGGTCACATGTAATCCAACATTTACATTGTTTCCTGTTCTCCTGTGCTTCTGGTTAGTTTTCCATCATTGGGTTGTTCTAGTTGTTTGTTTCTAAGTTGTGTAAATGTATAGATATATACTGTATACAGGGATACATACCATTACCATACCACCATTTTTGTGAAGCACCTTGAATCTCCCCTGGAATGAAATGCAGTATATATATATATATATATATATATATATATATATATATATATATATATATATATAAGCTTTGCAGCAAACACTGAGCCAGGTTCAGATTTTTGCCAGAGCCCTCTTCATGAGTACCCCACTGTGGTAAGGCAGGGGCATCATCAATAATGACTGAAGGGGCTGTTTCTCCCAGGAAGAACATGCTCATTGGGCGACTCTGCACCTCACAGTGTCCGTCCAATGCCAACGTTTGGTGCCACGGCAGGTATGATGTGTACTGGATGAAGATCAGGGTTAGGGTAAGGGTGGTATTACACCTGACTTCAATGCACAAGACCGGAATTCATGTTGTGTCACAAACCTGCAATTAATGTTTGTCTTTTTATGATCTGTCCCTATCTGCTGTCAGAGACATGAGACAGGGCTTTTGGTGGACACTGGACATAATCCAGGGCTTTACAGAATCAGTACTAATGTTTCTTATTCATGCAGTGATAAGGTTGGTGTGAACACAGCTGGGCTGCAGTGCAGTTTTCTGTGGACATCAGCATCGTTGCCGTGAGCCTGACTGCCATACGTCTTCACTTTAAATCACTCACACAGCTCGTCTCATTCACAGAGAGCTGGCAACAGAAATTCTGTGTCAATGTGTTTGTGTGTCCACCCCGACAGGGAGGAGGGAGGGATTCCCTGTGTTTTCCTGTCTTGGTCTCTTGAACAATACCCATCCAAATGAGACTTTGTGTGCTCAGGAGGGATTGTTCTCTGAGGCAGAATAGGCGACTAGCTCATATCAATACACATCACTGGCTGAAGGAGAAGAAATGTGATGCAATTAGTCACAAACACTGGGCAGTGTAGCCCACCCCGAGCAGCAAGATCCTCTAACAGGCAGAAAATAAGATTGAAATGGTGTTTACAAAGAGTTGTAAAATGAAATTCAACAGCACATTTGTCTGCAGTGACTCTCTTATTCTTCATATTTTACTGACAGTTGTTTTCTCTGAGCTGGTTGGTCCATGTTTCCTTCCTCCTGTTCTCTGAGAAGACAGACGTGAGGATTTGCAGACAAAAAGAGATTTTCCGTTGTGCTGGAGAGTTGGCGATAACAGAGGTGTTTCCACAGCACATGTGTTTATTAATCGTTGTGTTGGGGCTTAATGCTACAAAAGACGTCTGCATAAATATCAGGAGCCATAGCCGCCTTCGTTTACTACAATCATACATCCTTTCTGTAAGAAAATGCAGCACTGGTTTACATTAGGGATTACCAGACTGAAGGAAAATATATGTATTTATACTGAATATGTGTATATATTTTTATAATGGAAGAATTAAAAATGATCTACATGGATTATAATTAATTCTACCTAGGGTGTGATTTGTGTTGGGTGTTCTTTCTGAATTATTACAGCCCAATCTCACAAATCACACATTTACAGTGTGGACATCATGTGACAGCGTCGGTTCTCCACTCCGAGGAGGAAAACACCAAACATTAGAGACACAGAGCTGACCTCAGACAAGAAAAGAATGTTTTTGTAGAAAATACTGCCAAACATAAATGCCAACATGGTGCATGCATTAATAACATCTTGTAAATGTACACTCACCTAAAGGATTATTAGGAACACCATACTAATACTGTGTTTGACCCCCTTTCGCCTTCAGAACTGCCTTAATTCCACGTGGCATTGATTCAACAAGGTGCTGAAAGCATTCTTTAGAAATGTTGGCCCATATTGATGGATAGCATCTTGCAGTTGATGGAGATTTGTGGGATGCACATCCAGGGCACGAAGCTCCCGTTCCACCACATCCCAAAGATGCTCTATTGGGTTGAGATCTGGTGACTGTGGGGGCCATTTTAGTACAGTGAACTCATTGTCATGTTTGAAATGATTGGAGCTTTGTGACATGGTGCATTATCCTGCTGGAAGTAGCCATCAGAGGATGGGTACATGGTGGCCATAAAGGGATGGACATGGTCAGAAACAATGCTCAGGTAGGCCGTGGCATTTAAACGATGGCCAATTAGCACTAAGGGGCCTAAAGTGTGCCAAGAAAACATCCCCCACACCATTACACCACCACCAGCAGCCTGCACAGTGGTAACAAGGCATGATGGATCCATGTTCTCATTCTGTTTACGCCAAATTCTGACT
>NC_060157.1:31865143-31877419 GCF_021292245.1 Micropterus dolomieu | reverse complement strand
ACCAGGACCACACCCCTAAATGCACTGAAGCAACTGCCATGTGATTGGTTGATTAGATAATTGCATTAATGAGAAATTGAACAGGTGTTCCTAATAATCCTTTAGGTGAGTGTATATATACCTTAATATAGTGTGTTATTTATTAATTTAAATTTAAGCATTTAATTTAAAGAGAATTCAGGTTTGAAGAGATTAAAATGTGCTGCCCCCTTCTACAAACAGATGAAATCTTGACATTGTTATTCTTTCTTATTTTCTGCAGTTTGGTTGAAATGTTAAAATCTGAATCATCACCCTGTTCAGCCTTCAGGTGTGTTTATGAGCTTACCATCCGCTGTCATGTGTTAGCACAGAGCACCAACATATGAGCATATGAATAAGAATTTAAATCTAAACAGCTCCAGTAAATTCGTTTGATTGAAATGTTATTCATCCCTGACATGAGATGCATTCTGTGTTTATTGTCCTCTCGCTCTGAAAGAGTCCCAGTAGCAGCAGAAGCGTTTCCATTATGGGTTCACTGCTGCTGACCCTTTCATCGTGTTCCCAGGCATTTACATGAGATAACAATGTAGAGGGAGATTTCCTAAGATCCCACTTCAAAATTGCAGGAAGCCCATATGCTGTACGTCTGACAGGCAATAATTCAATTTGAAACAGCTATATTGCATTTGGAATGTAATTCACACAAGCCATTTCTGCGCCGCCTCCTCTCAGACTGAATGGAAAGACTTTCATGTGGAGATGGAGTGTGCAGCCAATTCCAAGTCTTATTGACAGAAAGACAAAAATGACAGTATGAAATGCCGTCGCTGTGATGGCACTGCATGTGTAAATAGAAACCCCCACCTTGCAGAAATAAAGCTTCTTTTTTTAAACCACACGTTTTGACAAATTCCCATAAATCTATTTTGCTTTGGAGCGCTCTGAGTTCTTCCTTCAGTCAGACAGCCACTGATGCTGGACCGCTAATCCTTTTCTGTCAGGTCAGACAACTTAGTGACCTGCCACTGCAGATGAAACTCTTACTTCCCACAGTGACCCCGACACATCAACACATCACAGTGAGAAAGAACACATTCCTCCTCGCGCTCTCATTTCCTCCCGGTTTGTTGTGAGAGGAAGATTTAGCCTGCTTTGGAATGGAGGAGCTCTCTGGCTCGCTATTTGATGTCGGGGTGAGAGATAGAGAGAGAGAGAGGGGGCGAGTAAGGATAGAATAGAGTGGCTTTCAGTGTTGGGGGATCAGAGCTGCTTTGGTTCTCCAGCTCTGTCTCTTTGATCCATATCCCCAGGCCTGCCTGCCTGCCTGCCTGCCTCGCTAACTCAGGCCTCTGCTCGTGATTCCTGACAACTGTCGGCCTGAGATAAGGAGGTGGGGGTGGGGGGACGTGTGTGTGTGTGTGGGGGGGGGGGGGGGGGGGGGGGGGGCTCGTCTACCCCCACTCCCCCACCCTGCACACTGCACTGCTACCACATGCACTTCCACTAACATTAACAACAACCTATTTTTAAAAAACGTGTGGAAGCCTCACAGGGACCCTGATGAAGGGCACCCCAATCCTGTGCCTGTCCCCCTGCAGCCCCCGGTTCACAAGAAGAGCACCCCGATCCTGTGCCCGTCCCCCTGCAGCCCCCAGTTCACAATAAGTGCACCCCTATCCTGTGCCCGTCCCCCTGCAGCCCCCAGTTCACAATAACTGCACCCCTATCCTGTGCCCGTCCCCCTGTAGCCCCCAGTTCACAATAAGTGCACCCCTATCCTGTGCCCGTCCCCCTGTAGCCCCCAGTTCACAATAAGTGCACCCCTATCCTGTGCCCGTCCCCCTGCAGCCCCCAGTTCACAAGAAGAGCACCCTGATCCTGTGGCCATACCCCTGCAGCCCCCAGTTCACAAGAAGAGCGCCCCGATCCTTCAACCGTCTCCCCGCAACCCCCAGTTCACAGGAAGAACACCTCGATCCTGTGCCCATCCCCCTATAGCCCCCAGTTCACAATAAGAGCACCCCGATCCTGAGCCCATTGACTTGCAGTCCCCAGTTCAAAGAAGATTGCCTCCATTCTGTGCCCGTCACCCCAGTTAAAGGGGCGTTTGTCTGTGTGCACCTGCATGTCAATGAGTGGAGCCTAATGTTAGTCTCAGCTGCTATTAAAACGTGCAGAGCTAAGCCCTTTGCCTGGGCCTGCTGTCAACTGGCACGCTCCCATGTCAACAAATCAAAAAGGATGAGCACATATATTTATATCATTCCCATAATGAGGAGCAGAGTGTGTGTGTGTGTGTGTGTGTGTGGGGGGGGGGGTGTTAATTAGAAATCGCCGGGAAAAACAGATGCTGCTTCAGTTTGGCATGAAGCAAAGAGCTTTATAGCAAATAAATAAATAAAAGACAAGACCTACTCAAGAAAGCTGCCAGAGGAGCAGAGGAATTTAAATCACACCACGATGGAATGTTTGTAGGATATATTTTTCTTTATTTATGGCTCCTCTCTTCCTCCCTCAGTGGAAACTAACAGAGCCCAGGGTGCTGTCTGCCTGGCTGAGTGGGTGGAACGTGTTAAGCCCCTCTGGTTCCTCTGCTCTGGATCAAATGTAGGCGTCGACCGGCTGCAGAGCACCAACAACTACAACCTCAAACACATCTGCTGTTCTACTCATTCCAGATACCTTCACATCTCTGATACAGTGTCCTGTAGAAAATCACTGAGGCATTGCACAAGGATTTTAAATTCTTTTCTGGATTTTACAGGAAGCCAAAGCAGGGAGGCTACAACAGGAGAAATGTGATCTCTTTTCCTGATTCCTGTCAGAACACGTGCTGCAGCATTCTGCATCAGCAACCTAGAAGGGTTAGGGTTAGACTAGTTTTTCTGCATCATTTTTAGACAGTATGTTCCTGATTTTTGCAATATTACGTAGGTGAAAAAAGGCGGTCCTTGAAATTTGCTTAATGTGATACTTAAACAACATGTCCTGATCAGTGATAACTCCAAGATTCCTCACAATGGTCAGGGCGATGCCATCAAGGGAAACTATATCTTTAGATAATGCGTGACGGAGGTGCTTAGGCCCCAGAACAATAACTTCAGTTTTATCTGAGTTTAACATTAGATCCTGTATCGGAGTATCGTCTGCATAACAATGAAAGTTTATGGAGTGTTTTCCTGATAATATTGCCTAGAGGAAGCATATATAAAGTGAAGAGGATTAGTCCGAGCACAGATCCTTGTGGAACTCCATGACTAACTTTGGCATGCATGGAGGACTCATAGTTAACATGTACAAACTGAAATCGATCTGATAAAAAGGACTTAAACCAGCTTAGAGCGGTTCCTTTTAATGCCAATGAAATATTCCAGTCTCTGCAATAGGATCTGATGGTCAATGGTATCAAAAGCAGCACTAAGATCTAATAAAACCAGTACAGAGACAAGTCCTTTGTAAGGAGGTCGTTAGTAATTTTCAGCAGTGCTGTCTCTGTGCTATGATGAGCTCTAAATCCTGACTGAAAATCCTCAAATAAACTATTGCTCTGTAGAAAGTCACACAGCTGTTTGGCAACTGCTTTCTCCAGAACCTTGGAGAGAAATGGAAGGTTAGATATAGGTCTATAGTTGGCTAAAACATCCGGATCAAGTTTGGGCTTTTTCAGAAGAGGTTTAATTACAGCTACTTTAAAGTACTGTGGTACATAGCCTGTTGATAAAGATAGATTGATCATATCTAGTATAGAAGTGCTGACTAAGGGTAAAACATCTTTAAGCAACCTAGTCGGGATGGGGTCTAAGAGGCAGGTTGATGGTTTAGATGAAGAAATTATTCTATTTGTAGATGTTAGTTGGTAAAGATTGAAGGAAGCAAAACAGTCTAAACATATATCTGGTTTTACAGCTGTTTCTAAGGTTCCTGAGTTTAGAGATAAGTCGGTGCCCTAGTGCACTGAGCTATGAGGGGAAAGGGTGCCGTGTGTTGGTACCAGATGCTGAAGGACGTGAGAAAGCGTAGCTATTGGATGCTCTGGGAATAAGAACGGGCTGGTATAAACTATATAATATCTGTTGTGAAAGCCACAGGCTCATTCCTCCAGGGCATTTATGGTGTTGCAGTACCTACTGCACTGCATACAGTGGACATGATTGTCTTATTTGGAAAGTTGCAAGAATGATCAGACACATTTCTGACACCGGGCAGACAGGTGTGTGTGTGGGTGTCACCTTTAACCTTTCACATACTTAACCTGACTGTGTTCCCTAAATTACCTTTCTGTAAAGTGGAAGCACCAAGCTGAGCTGAATAACAAAGAGTTGCTGTGGAGACGGTCAGTGAGGGATGGTAATATGTGGCACACAGATAAATCTGCACACCTCTGCTCTCTCTCATCACTTCATCTGTTAGAGACTCCTCATGCTGTTTGAGATGGAGGCTTATCACAATATACACCCTCTGTGTGTGTGTGTGTGTGTGTGTGTGTGTTAGATTTCACTACAGAGATGACCTTTACTCACATACGTCATGTCTTTATTCTGACTTCAGTGAATATCTCTACAGTTTAATTGTGACTCTGGGAGATGCATCGATATGATATTTAGACTTTCTATTACTGTAGAACCGTGAAGCAGAACAGCTGTAGTCACATTTAACAATGAGAGGAAACCAAATACTCGATATTAACAAATCCACAATTTAGCTCAGGTGTTTCTTTCTTTTAGAAGCGGCACAGCACCACAGTGCTGCATGTTGGGGCTGCATCCAACAAACAAGGACCTTTTGCAGTGTTCATGTGTGGAGGTGAGAGGGTGAGCTGGGTTTGAGCTGTTCTCATCTTTCATTCTGTTACTTTACATATGAACAACCAGCACTGTGCATGTGTTGGAGGAAAGACTTTCTGAAAGTGCGTTACCCCGTTTGGATGATTCAGGTCTTGCCCCACTTTCTCTCAGCAGGCTGTGTCACCTGTAGCTGTTCACAACAGAGGTTTTCACCTTTAGATGTGGTTGGACGATACGTTGTACGTGTTTGAAACATGATGCATTGACACTCCTAGCTTGTCTAGTGCAACCCAGTATTACCAAGTTATAGCCTTGTCCCACCTTGTCACTGGTGCTCCGGCCGCTGTGTGATTTCAGCTCAGTATGGAGGGAGCAGTGATGAATTAAACATGTAATATCAGCAGTGTAATATAGCGTGTTGTGGTGATACTTAAAGGAATGATGATGACGTATTACCCAGGCTATAAAAATGAATCTGAATGATTGACACACGGTGCTTATTCAATCTGCTGTGCACATGTTTTGACACCACTGGACACCTTGAGGACATTGTCTAATGTTGAAGAAGCCCTGCATCAGCTCCTGGCTACAGTCTCTGTAATCAGCGGACTGCAGCTGCAGACGCAGCTTAGAAATCCACAAAGAAGAGTGCAAACAAAACAACAGCTGAGGACATTCAAACTGTTGTTTCTGTGTGAAATGGTTGTTTATCTGAAGGATGCATATCATATTCATTTACTGATACCAGCTGCTGTTTAGAAGGTGAAAGGGTATACCGAATGAGCTACAGTACAGTGCATGTTAATGACCAGAGCTCAGTACAACCAGAACAGTATCTGTAGATCTGAGGCCACAGGTCCACCTGCAAGCAGACCATCAGTAATAGCTCTACTGCAGACCACTTCCTTTTTTAGTGCTGCTGAATGTTAGCAGCGGCAGAGGTGCTGCTAGGTGTATTTGGACAAAGCCAGGCTAGCTGTTTCCCCCTGCTTACAGTGTTTACGCTAAGCTAGGCTAACTATGTCCTGACTCCAGCTCTGTACTGACACATAGACGTGAGATCACCTTACTGATATAGACCAGAGTTGTGTGGGGGTGCGTCACCTGTTGCATCATTAATGGAGGATTTGAGGGGACACTTTGGTGTCCATACTGACACAACAACTGTTGCTGATATTATCACAGGCCAACTTTTAATACCATGAAGAAGAATCCCCTGACCCCCAGTACCTGCAGGTGTCTGAAATACCTGTTTCATATATTTGACTGTAGAGATGTTGACGTGTCCTGACAGACTGTCAGTCAGCTGCATGAGCACAGTGAATCCTTTCTCAGAGAAATCCTGCTCCATGCATTAACCTTTATGTCTGCTGCCTCTTTATAAAGGACCTGATCTTATCGATCAGCATTGATCATCGTACAATGATGCCACACTTACACATGATCATGAACATGCCGTCAGATCTAGCTGTTTTCATATTTCAGCTCCTTCCTCTGCCGAAACATGCTTGTTATTCAAACCTGATTCTTCTTCCTGGAGCTTTTATTTGTTACCTTGGTTCTCAGTCAGTTCTCCCGGTTCTAGGCTATCTGATTCATTCTCTCCTCCACCCTGCCTGATTTTACTGATTAGGAACATCAGTCGGCCCACTTCATGTGATGGTCACAGAGAAAAGTTGGCCTGAGACCCCATCACTGGCTCTCCAGTTGGCTCCCTGAGATCTAATCACTCTACATAAATGGCATTGAAAGCGTAGCCTGTAGTAAAAAGGCCTGTTATCTACATGTGGCCTGGCACAGTAATGACTGTCTGTCTGCTCTTCTCACTCTCAGAAGGAAAGTCAATAAGCTAAAATGTCTAGCTATCCCTTTAACAAGCAGACCAGCACGTATTTCACTCCTCCACCCCTCTACCTACCATGGAAGACCAGTAAAACCATACAACAAAGTGTTCATCCTCCTGCAGCTTTACTGATTCCAGCAAAGTAGAAATCTTCAAATGATGATCATGAGAGAGACGAACTAAAGGCTGATAACAAGTCAGCCTCAAATCCAAAATATGAAATTACATCCAAAACTAATATTCACACGTAATTTCGGGTTAATCAATTTGTTAATTCCTTCATGATGATAACAACATTAATGGTGATTTCTAATTTCTTTATTATTATTATTCATTTATCTGACGCTTTTTATCCGAAGCAACTTACAATTCCTATCGCATGCCTCAGGAGCAACGAGGGGTTAAGTGTCTTGCTCAAGGACACAATGGTGGATGGGTCACAGTGGGGGATTCAACCTGGGTCTCTCACACCAAAGACATGTGTCTTATCCATTGCCCCATCACCACTTTTTTATCCATATTGTAAAAGACATTTTAACCTCAATGTGACTTCCTAGTTAAATAAAGGTCCTGACATGATCTACACCTACTGGCTGAAGAAACTAACTGCCTGGCAGCATAAATGAACCAACTGTTGATGGATGGAACCCACCCAGAATGGTTAACCCATGACGGACAGTCCTGATCATGAAGGATCCTCAGAATGGAACAATCCCATCCAACTACTGGCCAATAACCTGCCTCTGCACAACATCGGAGCTCCTGTCAGGCATCATAGTGGCTAAGATGAGTAGGCACATGGCTCAATACATGGACAAGGCCCTGAAGGGAATGGGCAGAAATTCCAGGGGAGCCAAGCACCAGCTACTGGTTGATAGAGCAGTCACTCGAGACTGCAAGACCAGGCAGACTAATCAGTGCACCGCCTGGATTGACTGCAAGAAAGCCTATGACTCAATTCCACATAAATGTACAAGATCAACAGGACACTAATAGCTTTCATCAAGAACTTAATCGGGCTGTGGAAAACAAGTCTGAAAGCCAACTCAAAGCCAATTGCACAAGTCACCATCAAGTGCAGCATATACCAAGGTAATGCACTATCCCTGCTGCTGTTCTGCATAGGCCTGAACCCCCTCAGCCAGATAAGTACAAAGACTGGCTATGGATACCGGTTCCGAAGTGGAACAACCATCAGTCACCTCCTCTACATGGATGACATCAAGCTGTATGCCAGAAATGAGCGAGATATCGAATCACTGATCCACACTACCAGGATCTACAGCAACGACATTTGGACTAGACAAGTTGGTCGCATGGTATCAAAAAGAGGGAAAATGATCAGAACCGAGGGGATTGAACTACCAGAAGGCCACATTGCAGATGTTCAGGACAGCTACAGATACCTTGGGGTGCCGCAGGCTAACGGAAACCATGAGGAGGCAACAAGGAAGTCCGCCACAGCCAAATACCTACAGAGAGTAAGGCAGGTCCGGAAAAGTCAGCTAAATGGGAAGAACAAGATCCAAGCCATCAACACATACGCCCTGCCAGTCATCAGATACCCCGCTGGTATAATAAACTGGCCAAAGGAGGAGATAGAGGCCACTGACATCAGAATCAGAATCCGCTTTATTGCCAGGTATGTGTACACATATGAGGAATTTGACTCAGGATTGTACTCACGATGTGCTTACTCGTACAAAAATACCATAACACAATAATAAAATAATAATAAAAATAAATCAGACACAAACTACAGTATAGACAACACTAATATACACACTATGAACAAAACAATATAGACATATTGACAAATAATGCAGTGATCAGAGTGCAAAGGATGCAAGAGTAAACTATTATTCTCATTATGTACATGTTGAAGGTGGATATGATATACAGGTACACATACATGCACACATGTACACATGTACACAGTGTGATGGAGCATAGTGCAAAGGATCCTGGAAAAAATAAATAAGACCTATTACCTTATGACCTGAGGTAGGTGTATTGGTATACAGTATACAATATGACATAGTATGAACAGCACTGAAATAGAAGACATCAAGGCAAGAAAGCTCCTCACAATGCATGGAGGATTTCACCCCAAATCCAGCACCCTGAGACTGTACACCAAGCGTAGCGAGGGAGGCCGATGGCTAGTGAGTGATAAAACCACTGTCCAGGATGAAACGACAAAGATCCAGGAGTACATCAGGAAGTTGCCCCCCCAAAGATGAAGGGCTTAGTGAGTACCTCAGGCAGCAGAAATCCGAGGGTGAGGACAAGGAAGAAGAAGAACCTTCATGGAGCGACAAGCCACTGCACAGCATGTACTACAGACAAATCGAAGAAGTGGCTGATGCCCCTGAGACAGTACAGCACATAACAGCAGGGTGTAAGATGCAGGCAGGAAGTGCGTACATGGAACGCCATAACCAGGTAGCTGGCATAGTGTACAGGAACATCTGCCATGAGTATGGACTGGTCCCAAGTCCCAAGGTCAAAATGGTAGTTGAGAATGACTGAGCTAAGATCCTGTGGGACTTCAAGATCCAGACTGACAAACTGATGATGGCTAACCAACCAGACATCGTGTTGATCGACAAACAGCAGAAGAAGGGTGCAGTGATAGATGTGGCAATCCCAAGTGACAGCAACATCAAGAAGAAGGACCACGAGAAGCTTGAGAAATACCAAGGGCTGAAAGAGGAGCTGGAAAAGATGTGGAGAGTAAAAGCAACAGTGGTGTCAGTGGTAATCGGAGCACTGGGGGCTGTGACCCCCAAACTGGGAGAGTGGCTACAGCAGATTCCAGGTAAAACATCAGAGGTCTCTGTCCGGAAGAGTGCAGGCCTAGGAACAGCTAAGATACTGCGCAGAACCCTCAAACTCCCAGGCCTCTGGTAGAGGACCCGAGCTTGAGGATGACACATACCACCCCACAAGGGGTGAGAGGGGATATATATATATTTATTTTTTTATTTTTTTTACCAGGAAGTCTCAGTGAGATCAAAAATCTCTTTAACAAGAGAGACCTGGCCACTGGCCATATATAATATTTATATTGATATACATTGATATATATGTTTTGACAGATTATTTCATGTGTATTGATTTCCAGAAGCTGTGGTCACAAACATCAGAAGATGACGAGGACACAGGTCACTGCCACTAATCAATAATCAATTCCTATTGAAATCATCATGGAGCCTACAGCCAGTTCAGTGTATTAGATAAGATTCTGATGGGGTTATCAATAAGCAGGTAGAAGATGAAAAAGGAAGGTTACTGTTCACCTTTGCCCTGAATGTTGCTCATCTCCCTGACAGTGGCTGATTATTAACAACATAATGAACATGTAACTTTTCTTAAAGCTTCACCACATGTGTAGCTGAACTTTGCAGTTTACCCCGAGGGTAGAAAAAGGTTTCATCCTGTGGGCAGGATGGATGTTTCAAGACAATCTGCTTGTTAGATTGTGGAACATTGAAGCTCAGATGGTCATCAACGTGATTAAAAATGATTTTCATGAATATTCTGACCTGTGTTTGTTGAGATGTGGTGTTCTGAAGCATACTGTTGGAAAGAAGCAGCGTCCTGATGGCGTGTTCTCCTCTGTGTTGCAGGTGATGAGCATCCTGAGTAACCCCAGCGGCGTTTCCTCACAGCCACAACACGACTTCTCCATCTCGCCGCTCCACAGCGCCTTGGACTCGTCTCCATCCAACGCCATCTCAGCCAGCTGCAGCCAGCGCTCGACCGAGGCCTCCATTAAGACGGTGGACAGCCTCCCATCATCCCAGTCCTACTGCCCCCCCACATACAGCACCACCGGCTACAGCATGGACCCATCTGTGGCAGCCGCCGGCTACCAGTACAGCCAGTATGGCCAGAGTGAGTCCTGCTGCTTCAGACAAACCAACATCAGCACCATTTTCATTTATAGCATGTGTTCTGCTTTAATGTCGGGAGCCATATGCAGTCGACGTTAGCTGACGCTGATGTAACTTAACATTAGCTGCATAGCTTTATGTGGCCTGTCTCATCATTGTTTATCACAAACTTGACTTAGGAACCAGTTCTCACCACTGTCACACAGTTAGCACTGTATTAGCTACTTCCCTCAATATGTTAAATATATTAGGTAGCTTGTGCATATAGCTATGTGGCAAATAGCCGTCAAGTAACCGAAACTAGTGCCCTGAAACATACAGTATATATGGTTTATACACTGGTAGCTAACTTAATATGTACAGCTAACATTTAGTACGTTTTACATCCAATCAAAGTCAGGATGTTACCAAATACACCAGACAATGTACTCCACGAGACCATGACAAGACTGAGACCTTCAATAAGTGGTCTCAAGACCGAGACTGATCACGAGTACCACAACACTAAGCCTTCCTGTCTAACCTTTTGACTAAAGCCGCCCCCTCAGTCCATGATACTAAATGGAAATGCGCCTGTGGTCGGCATGTTTCGGTAGCTACTGCTGACGGAGATGGTTTGCTTGTCTTGGCCCTCAGAGTTCCAATCTCTAGACTTCCTGCTTTCCTTAGTCAGGGTTCCACGAACTAAACCCCAGCCGACATTCTTTGTGGGCATGAATGTTCTAGGAATACTCCTGCACTCTGATACACCGCAGTCATATCCTAAACAAAGGTCTATCTCCACAGAGTTCCTTCGCAGACTCACATTAATCTGGGCTCAACACCAGTTCATCCTCAGGGCAGCCCACAGTCCTGGCTGCCACAACAGCATCGCTGATTCACTGTTTCGTTTCAGACACTTGGCCCCAGAATCAGATTTTCCACCAGTTTTCTACCACAACATTCACCCTAACCCTGAGATGGAACCCCCACACGGAGTCTCTTCAGTACATCCAACCACAGCAGCCTTCTTCCACCATCACCGCTTTACGTCCACATCACACAACATCCCCACCTTCTAAATTTCTATTAAACCTTTAAATGGCATGTTCTTGTCCTTTTAAATTTCTGCTCTTATCTTTTTTAATGTGTAAGCACTTTGAGCTGCCAGTTGAACTTCAGATTCATCCAATATAAAAAGAATTATTAGGAAAACTGTGTGGCTACCCAACCCTTTCACCAGACAAGAACGCTTCTGCAAATCTCTGTATTTGTTCAGTAACAAAAAGATTATGTCCTATTCCAATAGTTTGGCAGCTACAGTATGGTTAGGCAACACGTTTTCAGTCTCAGCTCATCAAATACTGCCGCCTGGTCAGTGGCCCTCGGCTTCAACACATGATGTGCAGGGTTCTGTGGTCTAGTTAGCAACAATAAATATGCTATGTCTGGTTAGATTGCAGAGATTTAATAAAAACGTCTGACAGGATGTGACCTCCTCCCTGCTGCATGGAGCTCAGATGTTGGTGTTGGATGTAAATCATGAGGGGCCGAAGCAATCCTACCATGCTGCCACACATCATCCAAGTTTATTACAACTTTGCTTTTTAATTTTGTCAGTTATGATAACGTTTTACTCACCAAAGAGATTTTCCTTTAAACTGTGTCTGAGAACCAAAATGGCTGCTGACTTCACAGCAATGAGACTCATTTCATTAAGAGAATATCTGCAATGTTATAACTGATCCTTTGTGATGGGAGGTTTGAGGCTGTGCCCCCCCCCCCC
>NC_060157.1:31856905-31865123 GCF_021292245.1 Micropterus dolomieu | reverse complement strand
CCCCCCCCCCCCGCAAACAGATTTAACAGTTTACTTCAGACATTTGACTCACTCACCTCTTGTTCTGCAGAAAGCTGCTGACAGATTACAGAGTGCATTCTGTCAGAACAGCTGAGGCGTGAGAGAGTGTGTGTTATCAGGCTGTATCTGGAGGCAGAGGACTCTCAGTGTGACTGCTCAACAGGGATTTAAGGTATAAACCTGGTTGACAGGAAAAACAGCTTCCTTTAGAGGGCCTCTCTAAACCCTTGTGAAACACAAACCCACACTCAGCCGGTGCCCCCCCCCCCACCAGCTGTCTGGCTGACTGGCATGTTGGCAGACAGACCTGCCCACCTATAGGTGCTCTTCTTTCTGCCACTCCTCAGCACAGAGTGACAGCTTCCTTTCTGCTCACACTAGCATCCTGATTGACAGGCCTTACTTATCTCCTCCAGATAGCCACAGCACACTCACGCACACCTAAACACAGCGTGTCACATCACATCTGCTGCCAGCCCTCCTCTCTCCTGCCCCATAAAGAGAAGCTATCACCACCTGAACCAGGGAGGGGCAACATCCACCACTCCAAGAGAGAAGGATGCTGAGCTTTAATACCAGCTTTCCAAGAGCCACACTTATTTTAGAGACTACCTGCCTCTCTGTCTGTCTGCCGGCTGCTTTTGTCTGTCTGTCAGACACTTTCCCCTCGTCAGTCACTGTGATCGGACAACAAACAGCTGCAGCAATATAAAACACAGTAAAGGATCAGTCTGGTCATGTACTATATTTTTCTTCTTGTTCAGACTCAAACCAGCAGTGAACGCATCTCCTCTCCCTCTGAGCCAAAGAAACCAACACACTGCTGCACTAACTGACATGGCCCTTCATCCTGTTGCCCCAAATGCTCTCAGAGCACCAAACAACCCTGTCTCTTACAGAATACCTTTGTACACGCAGTCTTTTGCCAGATCCATTTAGGAGGGAACATAAATGCTGCCTGGATTATGTTCACATTTCTACCATCCAGGAAGTGCAATGTTCATCTACTGCACAGAATTGGTAGGGAGGTTGCAGAGTTTTGTGTACAAGTGCATAACTTTGAAACTCAGGTTTGAATCCTGAGTCTAGTGCTGAGGTTTAGTCTGGAAAATAGAGAGGAAATATGCTTTAAGTCACTGCAAACATGATTATATTTATATATTTATTTATATAAACTTGCTTTAAATTGATGTTAAAGGACATTTTGCAGATTTAGTATCAATATATTGTGATCTTCCCTCTGGTTGGTGCTAAAGAGCAGAGTACACCTAAATGAACAGTTATTACCCATAGACCATCACTCTGAGGAACAGCTGACTCTAGACACACAGAGTCAGGAACATCCCTGTGACTCTGATCCACCTGCAGATTTACAATTTATTCATCACTGAAGCATTTAAGTAGCTGTCTGGATTGTATATATATCATACCCACCAACCTCATGTACATAATACCTGCACAAACATTTATTCCAGCATCCTTTGCTCTCTGCTCCACTACACTGCTGTCTAAGTCTACAAATGTTATTGTTTAGTTTGTGTGTGTTGTAAGTAATTAACCCAAAATCAATGAAACATGGCTTCTGCTGTGTGAATATTCATGTTTATACAGAATGTGTGTGTGATACTGTTGGACAGTAACACAGCTTGAATATGTCGAGATATTTCAGGTGTCACAGTACTGAGTCTAGCAGATGATCCTGAACTGTCCCCCCTGTCTCCATCCCCTCCAGCTGCTGTGGACTACCTGGCGAAGAATGTGGGCCTGTCCAGTCAGCGCAGGATGAAGCTGGCCGACCACTCGGCAGTACTGGGACTGCTGCAGGTGGAAACCGGTCAGGCCTACTAGTACTTTAAACCACATGACACCTGGTCACCAGCACAACCTGCAGCTCCTGCTACTGTCCCCATAAACCTCCCAGAGAACATGTGTGTGTGTGTGTGTGTGTGTGTGTGTGTGTGTGTGTGCGTGTGTGTGTGTGTGTGTGTTGATATTTAGCTTTTCTAGACTTTATTTGATGTTATTATGTCTCCAAGCTTTAAACATTCCCCGTGGGACAGCAGGGTCAGCACCGTCTTCATATCACACCAAATGTTGTTCACAGCACCATGTATTTAACTTTTAACTAGAGATGTAAAGAATTACTATGGGAATCACAGCGTGTCCTCGCTGCAGCAGGCGTCCATGTCCACAGTCACTCAGACTGAACGCAGAGCACTTTTCTTCTGGTTTGCATCTATTGGATCGCTGACATTAAATGCAGGTCTGAAGGAAACACCTGCTGGGCTGATCACTTATTTTGTGTTTCCCTTTGCCATATTTGTGTGATCGCGGCTCATGAATGCTACCTCAGATCCAGTGTGTTACCTTTTGAGCACACACAGCATCACACAAGGCTGCAGCGAACAGAGACCGGTTTTCAGCTGCTGATCCGTCCCGGCTGAGTTTTAGTGTTTTAAACTTTTTGTTCACCTTGAGCAGAATAAAATGCTGGAACAACCCGAGACACCTTTTGTGTGAAACTTTATAGAAACTGAACATTAGCACAAAATATTGTCAGCTTAAAAACAAAGTGTCAGCCTTCAGGATGCCGTGTGTGTGTGTGTGTGTGGACGTATGTGCGGGAGATAAACTGGACCAATTCTGGAGACTCTGCAGTCCCTCTGATCAACAACAAGACCTCCTGAAGAGGTTTGGCTGGAGGCCAAACGGCTCCTGGCTGAGCAGCTGAACTTCAGTGTGACGATCCTCCAGCAGCTGGGTACCAGGGATGAACTCTTCTTTTCCTCAGTTTCATTTCATGTCCGCTCTTGTGTTTAAGCACTAGATGGTCCTACGGCTGACTCAGCTGGGTTTTGAGGAATCATCTGCAGCTAACAGGTGGATCTCCTACAGTATTTATGCTTGCATTCTTGGGGAGATGTGTGAGTTATGTTTCTATTCAACATAGCAACAGAAGTGCAAAATGTTTTCATGTCATTATCTGGCCATGACAACTAAAGGAAACAGATAAATGTTTGCTGTTGTTTATTTAAGTCTGGAAACCGAAAACAGCAAAAGTGACTGGAAAGAACAGAAAAGAGTCTTAACAATAGAAACGTGACAACTTTGACTTGAGAAGGTTTAGTGCAGTCAGAGAGCCGTGCTAACCACAAGGAGGGCTCCTGCATGCTGCGTTCAGGAGAAGAACACCACTGTAGTCCTTCAGCAACAATGCCAATCAGTTTTCTTTTTTCTTCACTCTCTGTATGTGATGCCAGACTCAGTGTTTAACTCCTGAACCTGAGTTCATTTCATTTCTCCAGTGTCCCTCTGCTGCATTGGTCTCACACTGAGGCTTGTAAGATCTCTGCTGTCTCTCTTTGGACGCCGGCTGTGTTAAACTTCTTCCTTGTGTATGTATATTTTTTCACTGACTGCAAAGCAAGGAGAGCATGAAGGATCAAATGTACAGAAATGTTCACTCCTGTTTACCTCTTGGTCCTCTCTCTGCTTGTTTCGTTCTGCTTTCTGTTGGGCATGCGTGTTCATATGTCGCCATAGTATAATTTATTCTACCTGTATTAAGTATTAGACTAGTGAGAAATTTGTATTGGCATTTACTCCCTCAGCCTTTCGGTGTGTCGACTGTAACACTGGCGTAACTGTTCATTAAAGCTCTACAACTGGACCAAGACCACGTGGCTGTGCGGGTTTCCTACTGCTGCTGTTGTTGTTTTAGGTAGTAAAATGGAAGAAGAAGAAAAATGATTCAGCTCAGCATGTTTGAGATTTTACAATCACTGCACTTCAGTTCAGCCTTTTGCTTTCCATCAACATTACGTTATCAATTATTCAGTCAATTATTATCATTACGTAACATTCAGATGAAGGACTTTTGACATCTGTGAATTGAAAAGAATATCCCACCTTTAATAGTTGAGCATATTTACAGAACAAACCTTGATGGTGAACTATGAGGACAAAATACCACAAAACTAATTAACTGTTCATTGATCATCATCAATGTAAAATGTTGAATTAAAAAGTTTGATTTTATGTCGTATCCTCCAGCCCAGATGTGTATCTTATTAAGGACCAGAGCTTGGGAAGATGGACCTATATCATTAGGCTCTGCCACTGCAGCAGGATTTATCAAGTCCATGTTAACATAAAGATTATGATTATAACTCGGCCCAGTTCATGTCAGCAGATATGATCCACAATGACTCTGACTCCTCTCTGAATGAGTAAAACAGAAAGAATAAATAGTCCAGCATCTGTCCACAGTGTGTTCCTCATGATGACCACAACATTACTGCAGACAGGTGAGCTGCTAGAAACAGGTAACCCACTAACTGCTGTGGAAACACCAGCAAAGGGCCAAGTGCAGTCTTCACCTATTCACACATACTCACCCCCTGATGGCACCCAGCTGCCATGGAAGGAGCTGGTCTGGGATCAGGGTTTTCTGTTAAACTCGAAAATGCAGGAATGCAAGAAGGCTAAATTGATTATGTGCAGCCGGCAGTATCCCAACAGATCAACTAGAAACGCCACTGGACAGGACTGTATTTAGCAAGCAGAGGAGACAGCCTGGTGCAGGTCTTAGCATGCCACGGTGTGGAGCGGCCAGTGTTATGTAGACAGTCCAGTGGTAGTGATGACATAAACCCTTATGGCGATCTTTGATGGCCTGACTCTCCAGGCCTTGAAAGCTTTGATGGCCTGACTCTCCAGGCCTTGAAAGCTTTGATGGCCTGACTCTCCAGGCCTTAAAAGCTTTGATGGTCTGACTCTCCAGGCCTGAGGATGTCTGAAGATAGTAGAAGGCCTTTGTAGAATGAATGGAGGCAGACCAGATGCCCCCCTCCACACTCCTCCTCCCTGTGATGCTGGACTCATTCCCGGGACAGACCTAAAGAGGAATGCGTAGTACACCTGGGTTTTTAAATCTGGGGTCTGTGGAGACTTTCCCGTGCTAGCAGTAGTGATGTGTTTCACATCAACCAGCAATGATTGCCAGGGGCAACCCAGAGTGCCCTGATCCGCCATCACTGTAAAGAAAGGTCCAGTGGAGAGAAGGTTTACAGGTGAGAAGTCTTTATGTTGTTTGTGTTAATGGCTCTGGAACAGGCGGTGTAGCTGTTCATTTTCTCTTCCTGAATCATGGATCAATGTCTGCTTCACTTGTTCTTTCAGTGAGATGATAAGTTTAACATCAAATCTCTAATGTGTAAAAGTTCTGTTTGTCCAGCAGTGTTTGATCATTTTCATTTTCATTTACAACAAATGTTTAAGGTGCTGTAGCTGAACAGGGAGGGGAAACCTTTGATTCTTCAGTGGAGGGGGGGTGGGGAAGCTGCATACGTTATTTGTAATCAGGAAACACAGCTAGAGCTTTATAAACACCTAAAGACATTTCTCCAAAGAGAAAACGTTGACGCATTTTAGTTCAAATAGAAGAGATGCGTGTAAAGATTTGGAGAAAACTGAATGTCGATCAGAGCAGCAGCAGCAGCAGCAGCAGCAGCAGCAGCAGCAGCAGCAGCAGCAGCAGCGTTGAGACTGACAGTATCACTGTTATCACTGACTGGGAACAGAAAGGAATGTAGTGATTAAAGGACATGTCTGTAGAAGTTCAGCCCCCCCGACGAATCAGGCCCGGGGGTATTGTGCACTGGGAGTACTGCTGTGTCAAACACTCAGCACTGTCACAATGAAGCACTTACAAAGCCTAACATCTCCCTAAATCCCATAATTATTCCAGGCTCCATTCTGTACCTGGGCCCTGGCAGTCTGATCAGCGCACTGAGGGGATTGCACATTCTACAATCAGCTTACACAGACAGATCGTTGTGATTGGCTAATAATATCAGCTTGTAAGTAGTGTGCTTAAGCAGTGTGACGCAGACAGAAGAATAAGGGAAAGAAATGGTTGGATCCCTCGCTCCCTCTGCTGCTGTTCCCCCGTTCCATCTCTTATTTACCCTACACTTTGCATTTTCCCCTACAACAAAAGAGAGTGAGAAGCCCTCCCCGCCCCTGCTATCACTTTCGTCGTCTTTCGTTTAGTGTCAGGGTTTTACTTAAGTCTTATCACAGCAGTCCCCTGAACGTACAAGCACTGAGCTCTGGAGCAACCTCTGCTCCCTGCCCCCACTCTCTAATCTCCACACTCCAGTGGCACTTTGAAATTAAGCTGGGTGTCTTCATCACCTCTCTGTTTTGATACTGGGCCCTCAGTTAGCCTCATTGTGGAAAAAGACTACAGTTCGTCTGAGTCGACAGGTCTGAGCCGCTCTCAAACCTGGGCTTTAAAAGGCAACATGGCCGATCCCCGACCAGATCCACAGAGCAACAAAAATCGGCTCCCATAGTGCCTTTTCTTCAGCACTAAGAACCAAGGTCCAGTGAGGCCCACTGCTTAGAGGGCCATGTCTATACTCATAGAATCTGGAGTTACAATATGTAGCCCTAACTATCATTCTATGTTGTTTAGGCTTCGCCCTCTAAGGCCATCGCTTTTTAATTTAATTACAGAAACCCAAAAGATCCCACCAAGCGCAGCACTAGGCGACAGAGGCAAGGAAAAACTCAGGCTCAGGATGGGCGGCCATCTGCCTCGACCAGTTGGGGTGAAGGAAAGAGAGGGAGAGAGAGAGAGAGAGAGAGAGAGAGAGAGAGAGAGAGAGAGAGACAGAGGGCAAGAGAGGAACAGAGAGAGAGAGAGAGGGGAGGTAGCCTACAAAATATCCACACAGAGGTACAGACAGTAAAGGTGATGTTGCTATAGACTGAATGAAAAATGGCACAGAGATATACATTAGTGTTAATGATAATAATCACAATATTAATGATTATAATAAAAATAATAACTAGAGGACTAGAAACAATAATTGTAACAGAGGGTGTCGAGCAGGAACACGGGGGCAGCAGGTGACTCGCAACCACAGATCCAGACTCCACAGCTCCAGAGCCAGAAACGAGGGACGAGAAAGCACAAGACTATGGGAAAAGGAAGAAGTCGCGTTAGTAACATGCATTAATAATAATAATAATAATAATAATAATAATCCTTATTTGTAGAGCACTTTTCAAAAACAAGTTACAAAGTGCTTTAACAAGTGTAAAGAAAAGAGCATGAAAAATTAATATAAAATTAGTAAAATACAATAAAATAAAAGGGATAAAATAAAGTTAATGGGATGAGGTTGCATACAGAGGTAGCAAAAGAAGAGGAGAGAGGAGCTCAGTGCATCATGGGAAATCCCCCGGCAGTCTAGGCCTATAGCAGCATAACTAAGGGATGGTTCAGGACTCACCTGAGCCAGCCCTAACTATAAGCTTTATCAAAGAGGAAAGTCTTAAGCCTACTCTTAAATGTGGAGATGGTGTCTGCCTCCTGAACCCAAACTGGAACCTGGTTCCACAGGAGAGGAGCTTGATAGCTGAACGCTCTGGCTCCTAGTCTACTTTTGGAGACTCTAGGAACCACAAGTAACCCTGCATTCTGGGAGCGCAGTGCTCTGGTGGGGTAGTAAGGTACTATGAGCTCTTTAAGATAAGATGGTGCCTGACCATTAAGACCTTTGTAGGTAAGAAGAATGATTTTAAATTCTATTCTGGATTTTACTGGAAGCCAATGCAGAGAAGCCAAGACATGAGAAATATGATCTCTTTTCCTGGTTCCTGTCAGAACACGTGCTGCAGCATTCTGGATCAGCTGAAGAGTCTTAATGGACTTTTTTGAGCAGCCTGATAATAAAGAATTGCAGTGATCCAGCCTAGAAGTAACAAATGCATGGACTAGTTTTTCTGCATCATTTTTAGACAGGATGTTTGATGTATGATTTTTGCAATATTACAAATGTGAAAAAAAGCTGGCCCTTGAAATTTGCTTAATGTGAGACTTAAACGACATGTCCTGATCAATGATAACGCCAAGATTCCTCACAGTGGTGCTGGAGGCCAGGGCGATGCCATCAAGGGAAACTATATCTTTAGATAATGCGTCACGGAGGTGCTTAGGCCCCAGAGCAATAACTTCAGTTTTATCTGAGTTTAACATTAGAAAATTACAGGTCATCCAGGTTTTAACATCCTGAGGGCACATTTGAAGTTTAGCTAACTGATGAGTTTCATCTGGCTTGATCGATAGATATAACTGAGTATCATCTGCATAACAATGAAAGTTTATGGAATATTTCCTGATAAT
>NC_060157.1:31855077-31856885 GCF_021292245.1 Micropterus dolomieu | reverse complement strand
CCCCGGCAGTCTAGGCCTATAGCAGCATAACTAAGGGATGGTTCAGGACTCACCTGAGCCAGCCCTAACTATAAGCTTTATCAAAGAGGAAAGTCTTAAGCCTACTCTTAAATGTGGAGATGGTGTCTGCCTCCTGAACCCAAACTGGAACCTGGTTCCACAGGAGAGGAGCTTGATAGCTGAACGCTCTGGCTCCTAGTCTACTTTTGGAGACTCTAGGAACCACAAGTAACCCTGCATTCTGGGAGCGCAGTGCTCTGGTGGGGTAGTAAGGTACTATGAGCTCTTTGAGATAAGATGGTGCCTGACCATTAAGAGCTTTGTAGGTAAGAAGAATGATTTTAAATTCTATTCTGGATTTTAATGGAAGCCAATGCAGAGAAGCTAAGACAGGAGAAATATGATCTCTTTTCCTGTTTCCTTTCAGAACACGTGCTTCAGCATTCTGGATTAGCTGAAGAGTCTTAATGGACTTTTTCGAGCAGCCTGATAATAAGAAATTGCAGTAATCCAGTCTAGAAGTAACAAATGGATGGACTAGTTTTTCTGCATCATTTTTAGACAGGATGTTCCTGATTTTCGCAATATTACGTAGGTGAAAAAAGGCGGTCCTTGAAATTTGCTTAATGTGAGACTGAAACGACATGTCCTGATCAAAGATAATTCCGAGATTCCTCACAGTGGTGCTGAAGGCCATGGCGATGCCATCAAGGGAAACTATAGCTTTAGATAATGCGTCAAGGTGCTTAGGCCCCAGAACAATAACTTCCGTTTTATCTGAGTTAAACATTAGAAAATTACAGGTCATCCAGGTTCAAATGTGAAGTGTGTCACATTTGAAGTTTAGCTAACTGATGACTTTCATCTGGCTTGATCGATAGATTTAACTGAGTATCATCTGCATAACAATGAAAGTTTATGGAATATTTCCTGATAATATTGACTTCAGGAAGCATATATAAAGTGAAGAGGATTGGTCCGGGGACAGATCCTTGAGGAACTCCATGACTAACTTTGGCCTGCATGGAGGACTCATCGTTAACATGTACAAACTGAAATCGATCTGATAAATAGGACTTAAACCAGCTTAGAGCGGTTCCGTTAATGCCAATGAAATATTCCAGTCTCTGCAATAGGATCTGATGGTCAATGGTATCAAATGCAGCACTAAGATCTAATAAAACCAGTACAGAGACAAGTCCTTTGTCTGATGCAATATGGAGGTCGTTAGTAATTTTCACCAGTGTTGTCTCTGTGCTATGATGAGCTGTAAATCCTGACTGAAAATCTTCAAATAAACTATTGCTCTGTAGTGTTGCACACAGCTGTTTAGCAACTGCTTTCTCCAGGATCTTAGAGAGAAATGGAAGGTTAGATATAGGTCTATAGTTAGCTAAAACATCCGATCCGATCTAGTTTGGGCTTTTTCAGAAGAGGTTTAATTACAGCTACTTTAAAGTACTGTGGTACATAGCCTGTTGATAGATATAGATTGATCATATCTAGTATAGAAGTGCTGACTAAGGGTAAAACATCTTTAAGCAACCTAGTCGGGATGGGGTCTAAGAGGCAGGTTGATGGTTTAGATGAAGAAATTATTGAAGTTAGTTGGTAATGGTTGAGGGAAGTAAAGCTGTCTAAACATATATCTGGTTCTACAGCTGTATCTAAGGTTCCTGAGTTGAGAAATAAGTCGGTGCCAGTTGAGGGCAGGTCTTGGTGAATTTTGTTTCTAATAGTTAGAATTTTATCATTAAAGAAGCTCATGAAGTCGTAACTACTGAGAGCTATGGGAATACTTGGCTCAA
>NC_060157.1:31846956-31855057 GCF_021292245.1 Micropterus dolomieu | reverse complement strand
ATGTACAAACTGAAATCGATCTGATAAATAGGACTTAAACCAGCTTAGAGCGGTTCCGTTAATGCCAATGAAATATTCCAGTCTCTGCAATAGGATCTGATGGTCAATGGTATCAAATGCAGCACTAAGATCTAATAAAACCAGTACAGAGACAAGTCCTTTGTCTGATGCAATTAGGAGGTCATTAGTAATTTTCAGCAGTGCTGTCTCTGTTCTATGATGAACTCTAAATCCTGACTGAAAATCCTCAAATAAACTATTGCTATGTAGAAAGTCACACAGCTGTTTGGCGACTGCTTTCCCAAGGATCTTAGAGAGAAATGGAAGGTTAGATATAGGTCTGTAGTTGGCTAAAACATCTGGATCAAGTTTGGGCTTTTTCAGATGAGGTTTAATTACAGCTACTTTAAAGTACTGTGGTACATAGCCTGTTGATAAAGATAGATTGATCATATCTAGTATAGAGGTGCTGACTAAGGGTAAAACATCTTTAAGCAGCCTAGTCGGGATGGGGTCTAAGAGGCAGGTTGATGGTTTAGATGAAGAAATTATTGAAGTTAGTTGGTAAAGATTGAGGGAAGCAAAACAGTCTAAACATATATCTGGTTCTACAGCTGTTTCTAAGGTTCCTGAGTTGAGAGATAAGTCGGTGCCAGTTGAGGGCAGGTCTTGGTGAATTTTGTTTCTAATAGTTAGAATTTTATCATGAAAGAAGCTCATGAAGTCATAACTACTGAGAGCTATGGGAATACTTGGTTCAATAGAGCTGTGCCTGGGGTTGTTCCTATTTTCCTCTATTAATGACGAGTAGTACGCTGCTCTGGCATTACGGAGGGCCTTCCTATAAGTTTTAAGACTATCTTGCCAAATTAAACAAGAATTTTCCAGTTTGGTGGAATGCCAATTCCTCTCAAGTTTCCGCAATATTTGCTTTAACTTGCGAGTTTCAGTATTATACCATGGAGCTAACCGTCTTTGTTTTAGTATTTTCTTTTTTAGAGGGGCAACAGAGTCGAGTGTCATTCGCAGCGAGCCTGCAGCACTATCAACAAGATGATCGATTTGGGAGGGACTGAAATTAGCATCCTCCGTTATTTTGTGACTTGATAATGAATTTAGAGCTGATGGAATCGTATCCTTAAATTTTGCTACAGCACTATTAGACATCTTGTTTGCCCAATGGTGTGTAGTTCAGCAATACAAACTCAAAAGTTATCAAACAGTGGTTAGATAAAGAGGGATTCTGTGGGAACACTATTAAATGTTCAATTTCAATACCATATACTAGAACAAGGTCGAGGGTGTGGTTAAAACAGTGAGTCAGTTTATGATCACCAAATTAGTATTAAAATCCCCTACAATAATAACTTTGTCCATTTTAATAACTAAAGTTGACAAAAACTCCGCAAATTCAGATAAGAATTCAGAGTACGGAGCAGGTGCTCCGTGCACTGTAAAAAAAATTCACAGAAATATACTGTCAGATTTTTTCTGTTTTTTCAACATTACATGTGAATACCATGAAAATACAGAAAAATACTTTTTATTAAAAACATTAACCATAAAATAAAAGTTGTAATCTGTAAATTCATAAAAAGAGAAATTATAGTTTTTTTTTACAGGATTATTCCATTGCTTAATTGCCCTGAATATAAAAGGCAAAAGAAAATCACATATCTAAAATTAAGACAACTTTCTGTTTTTTAAAATGAGACTTTAAATTTAAGGTAAATAAATGTAAAAAAAACAACTGTTAAAGTCTGGCAGCAAAAGTCTGGCAGCAAAGTTTCCAAACACTTACCGTCAAATTACAGTAAAGAACCTTAAAGTATTCTACGGAGTAATTCTGTTTTTTATGTAGCATGTCTACTTATGATCTAATAAATTTATGAGAATTAATACAAAATTATGAATTTTAATATTCAGAGAATATTAATTCATAAAGCTCTTGTTTCGCGAGCACCACCGGAGATTTAATTCACCCGGTCTCCGGACCTCTGGGTAGCGTTTTAATAATTATACAATTATTCACTAGTGATCAGTTAGTTAATAATCGCTCAATTATCTTAAATCAATCAGTCCTTCTCATATCAAAGGGGTAAATTCTCATGACAGGGACTTGGAGTTAAGCAATACACACACACAATTCCTGTGATTACGGTGAAATTTATTAACTAACTAAGGGTGAAATAAATGCGGTTAAATACATATCAAAGAAATAAGCAATGGCTAACAAACATGAGGTAAATGGGGTTCTCTTGTGGGGAGAATTTGATTCAAACGGGCAGCTAATGAACGCAAGCTATGAGTTTAAGAGTTAAAGATAATCTATTAACAAACTATTGGACATCACTGACCATAGAATGCAGGATTTTGGTCTTACTGCTTGTCGTTTCTCCCAGCCGGGTTGCTGGTAGGCGGCCTCACGCTGGCAGAGTTCCGTGCGTTCTCGGTTAGGACAGCTTAAAGCCATCGGCCAGTCGCTTTCTCTGCCAGGGAATTGCTCCGGAGGTCCGTCTTTTGTTGGCTTATTGAAGAAACTCGCAGTGGGGGCCTTTTCAACCCTGGCTCGGGTTAGAAGTTTGGTCGTCCTTTGTTACTGCTGGCGGGCCCACGTGGTTAGGTCGTCGGTGGGATCAGTGGAAGTTAGCTCGACATATAAAGCTTAAAAAGAACTTGGTCGTTATTGAATTAAAATGGTGTAACTTAACGGTCTGATAACCTTTAACAAAACAAAACCAAAGAAAATAAAATAAAAACAAGTAAGTTGCTGGAAATGAGGGAAAAAGTCGAGGTCGCGGCGCTTTGCGTGTGTGGCTTGAAACGAACAAAGAGCCTTTGCTGCGCCGGGTTGAACTTCTTAGGATGTTGCCGGGAGACGGGGCACGCTGGGTGCGTGCCAAAGTGCAGTTGAAGAGAACAAGACAAGAGAGAGCGAACAAGAGCGTTTGTCGCTGCTTTTGTTTGTTGGGGCGTGGTTCCCAGAGGGCAGTCCTTTGTTCCCCTGAGGGCTTGTTGCCAGTTTCCTGAGAAACTGTCTTTTAACTTTTAATATGTCTATTCAAAAATCTTTTGCGCGAATATCTTCCCACAATCAAACCTTAATTGTCAAACGTTTTAATAATTTGATAGAAGGAAAATAATTGTCAGTAGTTCAACCTTAAGGTTAGCATTTCCCAGGAATCACATAGGATGAGAGGAACTTAACTAGCGTTCTGGATAATGTTGGCTGTTACACATTCTTACTTATATTGAACATAAGCAAGATACACGAATGGTATCAGATTATGACCAGGTAAATACAGAGTGGCATTTATACATTAACGGCATTTCAGAACGATGGAATACTCATTTTGTTCACTTGGGGGAGCTCTGGTTACATGAAGATAGCTTTGATTAATCCTAAAACAATCTTCTGCTCAGGAGCTGGGGAATTTAGTTATTTAACATTAAATTCGAGCTGAGACAGAGACATTTCTTTATCATAATTTAACATCTCCCCTGTACAAGGGCATGCTCTGTTCCCCACACCAGACTCCGGACTTTGGGGACAGAGCCTTCAGCGTCACAGCCCCCACCCTCTGGAACTCATCCCCACAGAGATCCAAAATGCTCCCTGTCTGGACACTTTCAAAGATCCTACTAAAATCCTAGCTCTTTATCAAGGCATTCAATCCTGAATGACTTTTTGTTGTTCTGTAATTATGTGTAAAGTGTCCTTGGGTCCCGTGAAATGCCGGTTTATAAGGTATGCGGCCGTTTTCATAGCGATTGTTTTGCGGCATGTACACTTCCAATGATGGCAGGACTATTCAAAGAAGGGAAATATTGTCCCACTTACCTAGATCCCTAACTAGAACCATGGAAACCAACAGTAGTAGAGAGAAACAGATCTACGGTATATCCATCTTGCGTGGCAGATGAGGAAACAATGGAAAACGAAAAGTTAGATGTTGGACAGAACCATGATCTCCCGACCAGAATTATGGGGGTAAAATAATGAGAACCAGCACTACCGGGCGCGCAAAAATCAAATGTGGGCAAGTGGCAGTCCCAGAAGGCCAAAGGTTCTGGATAACATATACCAATGACTCAATAGGGCAATTTTCTGTCCCGCCTATATTTCAGGGTACACTTCCAGTAGTGGATGAGTTCTGGCTATGCGATGACGATGAGTACATAAAGGTCAGGTTACCTGAAAATTGGAGAGAGAAAAGGATAAGATCTATGTGACATGGAACCAGGAGCCCAAAGTAGTACCCTCCGACCATCACGCCATAGGAGAAGATTGGATAATTTCCGGACAGGCAGTTGGCTCAATACCACTTATTGGGTCAATTATGAACGCGCAGTAGTAGGTGGATAAACTGCTTGTGGTACAACCAACAGAGGTTTATTAATCAAACTATAGCCACGTTAGGTGCCATAAATGAGCAATTACGCTCAACGTCTCTGATGGCCATGCAGAATAGGTTTGTTCTAGATACGCTGTTAGCTGAAGATCAGGGAGTATGTGACTACTTTGGAGATGAGTGTTGTGCAGTGATATCGATGCATACAAGCCAGGAAGGGAACCTCACAAAAATGCTGAAAACATTAAAAGTAATCTGAGATGAACATGTACTGCATTCACACAGGAACACTAGGATAAACAGTTTGGGAATGGTTCAGTAAACTATCCTGGAAAAAGATTCTGCAGGTGATAGGAACGATCATTGGAACGTTCATGCTGATAGTTATGGTCATCAGATGTTGTGTATATCCCATGATTCGATTGCTGATAAATAGGGAACTTAAAGTGATCACAGGAACCTACCCACTCCAAGTCTATGAGGAGATAGAGATGGGTCCACTAAACAAAAATCAGAAGGTAGCCATCATTCCTCCAATGGAAAAAATCGGTGACAGTGAATATGTGCGCATGAAACCCGTGAATTGGCGAATTGTACCCTAAATTATTATGGAACAACACTAAAAATAAAAAACATATTTCAGGAAAAAGAAATAGAGGAAAAGCCTGACAGTATAACTGGGATCTACAACCTATATTAAATCTCCTACCGTACGGCTCAGTGTTACTTGGCAACTCCCAAACAAAGTTGCAATATTGTGGTTGGTCAGTTCAGTCAAAAAGATACCCATTACTGATTCCACCCTATAACATTCAATTGAAATCAGTTCATTGTAGAAGGTGGACCACAAAAACGTACACAGAGCAATCAGTAGTAATTATCGTTAAGAGCACTGTTGTAACAACTTACAAATATGATTTGGTGTCCACTAGAACAAATTATTGCATCCCTCTGTTCACTGCAGCCAAGAAAGAAGTTATCACATTAAAAGCAGGAAAAATTGTTTTATTTACCAATTACCCGAGTTTGACAAAATATGGTAGAAAAGGCATTTCACAGTTATCTGACAGGTGTAGATGGATTTATGCACTGTATGACGATATACGTATAATCCATACAGACACAAGACTGAGCAATGAGTGTAAATACTATACGAAAGCTCTAATTTGACAAATGTGAAACTAATAACCCATTTTGCTATTTTGATAAAATCCTGGCAGAAGGCCATGGTTGGATCAGCAGTCTACCAGGGTAATCCCCTCTTTGAGAGCCAGGTCAAGAGAACAGGAACAACTATGTAAGGGCCCAAATATCCTCCCAGCATAGGCTTCAGGTAACTCCCCTTGATCCTGTCAGGATGGGTCCAAGCATAGGGTTTGCACCCCTAGGGCAGCACATGCAGTTTCGCCGTTGCCGAGGCCTGGGCCCTCATGGCTGTTTTTCCCATCCCCCAGCCTGTTGGGATCATTAGATGAAGATCCTCCGGTTTCTAACGATGGAGGGAATCAGCTGGAGACCCATATACTGGTTCCCTCACCAGTGCAGAGTGTTACACCACGACCTCTTGCCAGTGATGCCCTGCTGCCTCCCACCAGTACTACACCACCAACATCCACGTGTGACGCACCGCAGCCCTCCACAAGCAGTGCTCAACCACCGCCCACCACTGCAGAAACCACCTTGAGACAAACAAGCAGGGGAACTGCAACCCAGGTTGATCCTAAGTTTCTGGCTGAGTTGCACTCACCATCGTTCAGGTTGATCATCGTTCACCATGAAGATATCCAGACAAAGAGCTAGAAATGTACGGAGTGCCAAAGCATCTGCAGCCCGACGCCAACTGGAGCTTGCAGAGGTGCACTCCACAGTGAGACAACTGACAAAGGAACGTGATCTGTTTCAACAAGAGCGAGATGCTGTCGCTGCTGTGATTACTGATTACCCAAGGAGAACTGGAGCATCTCCCCAACCAGTCCAGAGGAGATATGATGAACTGAGGGACTATGAGTTACCGTGAAAGCCCAAGATTTCCAGAAAACATTTTATGGACAGTATACATCTAAAGTATGTGGTGAACGTGACTACACCGGATGCTTTATTGAAGAATGCCATCAAGATGACTGTTAATTGCCTACCATACCATATCACAATATTAGGACGTTGAGAATACACTATGCACTTGTAACATGCCTTCTCTAAAATCATGAGAATGTCCTATGAAATGTTGTAGTTCTAGCTTGCTAAAATATGTTAATCGAACAAAAACAGCTCACTACATAGATATGTTTCACGAATGCCAATCATTTACAGTGTATTCTATTTTAGGTATTCCACTTTTATATACTCAATAGTGATAAGGTATGCTATAAAGTACTATAGCATACTAAGTAGTTTATTAAGTAGAAAATGGTACAGTATAAAAGCACCATAGTAGTTTGAGTAGTTGCTTAGTCAGTATGTGATAGGTTTAACTTAGGAAAACTTACATCATATTAATCAATATATTTGAAAAGTGTAACCTCTACATATTTATCAATGAAGACAGAGGAAGAAGTCACAGAAATGTATAGGAAAGTTTAGATGGAGGATCGATGTGCCACGTTGTGCTATTATGCACTTAGATGCACGTTGAACCGAGTTGTCACCGGACCTTACCCGAATTGTGATAACCTTGATTTGCATGATATGAACAGAATGTATCATTTATTCAGTGTATCATCTATCAGTATGTTATGCCTTATGTTTTTCAGACACTTGTATATGCATGTAACATCCCTAGTTAGAAGTGAGTGTTAAACTGAACTCTTAGGTGTTGCTCTACCCTCTGTGTGAGACCAGAGTTGACAGGCCAAAAAAGATGACCCTCAGGGATGTTCCGCGGAATGTGTTTTGTAAGGAGGCATGAAGAAGGGTCAAATGGGTCATATGCAACAGAAAAAACATGCAACTGAGGTATATTGTAGAGACTCAGATACTACTCTGTAGCAAAGGAGACAAGACCATGTACCCAGATTATATATATTTCCTGGACCACATGACTATGACAGAAGGTGGCAATAAGAAACGTTAGGTCTAATGCTGTATGCTTTGTAAAAACCACACTCCTTGCTGCTGTTATGGATATGATGTTAGTTAAAAAGTGGGGGTAAAGTGGGGTGGAAGGGAAAGTAGTGTTTTCCATAATTAGCCTATAATTTTGATAATTATCAACGCCACATATGATTTTCCAAATCTTATATAATAATAATAATAATAATAATAATCCTTATTTGTAGAGCACTTTTCAAAAACAAGTTACAAAGTGCTTTAACAAGTGTAAAGAATAATACAAAAAAGATAAGAGCATGGAAATTTAATATAAAATTAGTAAAATACAATAAAATAAAAGGGATAAAATAAGATAAGTCAAATAAGATCGGGAAAAGCTCTCCTATAAAAGTATGTTTTAAGAAGGGACTTAAAAGAGTTCACCGACTCAGCCGACCTGATTTCCTCGGGCAGGCTGTTCCAGAGCCTCGGGGCCCTGACAGAAAACGCTCTGTCCCCTTTAGTTTTCAGTCGAGACTCTGGAACAGACAACAGACCTCTGCCCGAGGATCTCAAGGTACGTGCTGGTGCGTATGGGACTAAAAGGTCAGAAATATAACAAGGCGAGAGGCCATGAAGAGCTTTAAAAGTGATCAATAGAATTTTAAAGTCAATTCTAAAACATACTGGGAGCCAGTGTAATGAAGCTAAAATAGGAGTAA
>NC_060157.1:31834114-31846856 GCF_021292245.1 Micropterus dolomieu | reverse complement strand
AAACGAGTGTCCTCTGTCCTTCAGATGTAAGTAGACTGCAGAGTCTTGACCTGAGGAGTTGGCCCTTCTGTGTTGAGCCATGCGTTTGTGTAGTGGTTGTTTAGTCTCCCCAATATACAGGTCTGTGCATTCCTCACTGCATTGGACGGCATACACTAGATTGCTTTTCTTGTGTTTGGGTGTGCGGTCTTTGGGGTGTACCAGCATCTGTCTCAGTGTGTTCTTGGGTTTAAAAAACACAGGGATGTTGTGTTTGTTGAAAATCCTCCTGACTTTCTCTGATACTCCAGACACGTATGGAATCACAATGTTGTTGCGTTTGACCTTCTTTTCCTCCTCCCCTGTAGTTTTGTTCTTCTTGGATCTTGTGGCTGTCTTCACAAAGGTCCATTTAGGGTATCCACAGGCTGTAAGTGCCCCCTTCAGGTGTTTCTGTTCCTTCTCTCTGGCTTGGGCGCTTGTTGGTATGTTTTCCACTCTGTGGTGCAGTGTTCTCATGACCCCTAGCTTGTGCTCCAGTGGGTGGTGTGAATTCGAACAGTAGGTATTGGTCTGTGTGTGTGGGTTTTCTGTAAACACCAATCTGCAGGCTCCTGTCCTCTTCAATGTGTACAGCGCAGTCCAGGAAGGCCAAACTGTTGTTGTGAACATCTTCTCGTGTGAACTTGATGTTACTGTCCACAGAGTTGATGTGTTCTGTGAAGGCTTGCACTTCCTGGCTTTTAATTTTGACCCAAGTGTCGTCCACATATCTGTACCAGTGGCTCGGTGCTATTCCTCTGAAGGAGTTGAGGGCTTTATTTTCCACTTCTTCCATGTAGATGTTTGCCACAATCGGATACTGGTGAGCCCATGGTACAGCCATGCTTCTGTCTGTAGAATCCTCCGTTGTACTGGAAGTAGGTGGTGTTTAGACAGAGGTCGAGTAATTTACAGATCTGGTCAGGGCTGAGTCTAGTTCTGTTGTCCAGGGTGTTGTCTTGTGTTAGCCGTTTCCTAACGGTTTCTACTGCCTCTATGGTGGGGATGCAGGTGAACAAAGAAGTCACGTCATAGGATACCATGGTTTCATCTGGATCCAGTTTTAGTCCTCGAACTTTGTTTACAAAGTCAATAGAGTTTTGGATGTGGTGAGGCGTGTTTCCCACCAACGGAGCTAAGATGGTAGAAATGTGTTTGGCAATGTTGTAGGTGACCAAGTTAATGCTGCTGATAATCGGCCTGAGTGGGGTCCATAAATACATGGAATGGCTTCTCCAGGATACAAACGGTAATATTGTTCACGGGTAATGGTGTTCCTTCTGTAACTGTTGTAGACATTCTATGGCCTTTTTCTTGTATCCGCTGGTTGGGTCTCGTCTCAGTGTCTCATACGTGTTTGTGGCCATTAGTAGTGTGTTGACTGGTAGTCCGCTGTGTTAAGGACTACCGTGCATCTTCCTTTGTCAGCAGGTAGGATAGTGATGTTTTGATCCTTGCTCAGAGATGTCACAGCCTTCCTTTCTTGGATGGTGAGGTTGGAAGTGGGGGGCCTTCACATTAGAAAGGGCTGCAGATACCTTCCACTTCTGTTTCTGTTAATTTGTTTTTCCTAATGGCCGATTCTGTGGCTGTGATGAGGTCTACTATAGGTAGTTGCTGTGATGTAATGGCAAAGTTTAATCCTTTGGCCAGAACGTCTTTCTCTGGTTGGGTGAGTTCCCTATCTGACAAGTTTTTCACCCATCTGTTGTCTGTTTCATGTGTTGTGGGGTTGTTGTCCTTTCTCCTCCAAGACAATTCTCCTGTTCTGTTAGTGCAGCTTGCTCTGGACTGTAGGTTTTGGAATTTCCAGGTCTGTCTTTCTTTGCTCTTGTTGTGCTGAGATAGCTGTGTTTTCTTGATGAAGTCCATGACCTTTCCCAGTGCTGTACTGGTCAACACGGTCGCAGGTTCCAACCTCCACTGTACAGCACCGGGGGTGTAGAAGCTACCTGTGCTAATGCAGAGTAGCATTTAGCTCCTTAGCTTGAGCTAACTTGGTCACATACAGCTCTTCAGAAACCAATGGGTGACGTCACGGACACTGTCTATTTTTATATACAGTCCATGGTCTTAGCCCGCTTCTCTCTGTTCTTCCTCAGTGCGGTCTGGCGCTAAAGTGAGTGCACACTGCAGATTACTGGATGCGCCGAGGGTCAAAATAGCGCTGCTTTAAGGCCCGTATTTTTTTATGTGGTCTATGGTAAGGAGGAGACATGGTTGAGATGGGTGGCTTGACCAGAAACCATACTTTCACTTGTTTCCTGTGTTAAACACAAAGTCAATATTGAGTGTTTTTTTATTCGTCTGCATATGGAACACAAGTAACACCGTTACCCCGTTTTCAAATCGTTATTCACTAGTTTTATTTTGAAAGCCTAACCAGACGTTGCGTATTGATCGGACGTTGTGTATTTATTGTTGCTTACTTGACCGCCGAGACATCCAAAAACAACACTAAATGGGAGGCCATAAAAAAACTGAGACTTAAGAAGCCTAACTGAGACTTTTTTCAATCTCATTTGAAATGCTTTGTATGGCCTAGATAGTCCTTTCTTAAGAGGGTAAATATTTATTAAATAATTTCCTTAAACTTTCTACGTGATTGTATGAACCATAGGTGCATTTATGTTTTTTCATTGGAATAATACTTTTTATCAGATACAATCATTAAGCACATCATTGATGAGCTGGTAGTGATAGATGATCTGTCTCAGAGATACGGTACCAGGCCTGTAACGGTGAGGCTTTTCCATGCCGCCAGTAACGTTAGCTGGGGCATCTTTCGGGGAGTCTTAGCAGCATCCTTTGCACTTTGCCACTAGTAGATTTATGAGTTATGCTGAGATTGTTTCTATTCTTTCTCGGGACAGTATCAAAAAACAGGCAGTTAGCCTATGTAATAATTTTTTTAAACTTTCCAAATGATCTTATGAACCATTAACAACTCATATATAAATGGTTTGTCATTAAAATAATACTTCATTTATAAATAGTCAAGAGGCTTAACTCCGCCAAGCTCGATGGGCCCTGTTCTTCAACCGGTTCAACTTCACCCTCTCCTACCGCCCTGGATCCTGCAACACTAAACTCGATGCTCTCTCCCGGCTCCACTCCACAGACATCATCTTACACTCCTGTCTCGTCGCCTCCGTCTGGTCTGGGAGGTGGAATCCGCCGTACCACTCCCAGGTCCTCCAGTGGGCGCACGGATTGGTGGACTGGGCTGGAGCCCAACGGAAACACAACCATTCTCACTATCGTCGACCGCTTTTCTAAGTCTGCCCACTTTATTCCCCTGCCCAAAATCCCCACCTCTCTGGAAACAGCCCGCCTACTTATCAACCACGTCTTCCGCCCCCATGGAATCCCTCTGGACATGTTAAAGACCATCACACACCTTATGTTTTTAGCTACATGGACAAGGCTGTGTTCCACATGGTAAAAACACGCCTGCAAGGACAAAATTTGATTGGAAAAAGAGCTACAGTGGGTGTCCCAGGCCAAAGGGGTGCCAATATCACCATGTGTGCAGCAATATCCTCCGATGGAGTGCTGCTACACAGACCGCTCATTGGGCCATACAATACAGAATGCCTCACTTTGTTTGTTGATTGGTGTGTTCAATAAAAACAAACAATTCAATTGTTTGTGCAGTATTAGTTTAAGCAGATTGTGTTTGTCTATTATTGTGACTTAGATGATGATCAGATCACATTTTATGACCAATTTATGCAGAAATCCAGGAAATTCTAAATAGATCACATACTTTTTCTTATGACTGTAAATGCAGTCTCTGAGATGCAGTTAGATGAGCAGCTGTGTATATGACAAATTAATAACTTGAAGATAATAAAAATTTTAGATTACAGTGCAGATTACAGCATGGTGGCTCTAGCTGTTCTGTTATCTCATGCTAAAATCTGTAGTCCTTACATTATTAGTTGTCCCCCCCAGCATGGTGGGTTAGAAGACGCAGCTGGAGACAGCCTCTTTATGCATTCATGAGCCATGTGCTACGCTGGCTAAATAAAATAGCATCATGATATCCCTAAAGCGTTACTAATGATATGTACCTGCCATCCAGGCCTCTTCACAAATGCAATGTGACACAGACAAATGAGAAATCTGCACTGCAGCCATTTTCCACCCACCTCATTTTTACTATTCTGTCACCATAATGTCGTATCAAGCCCTTTACATTGTCTGCCCTGACCCTGATGTTTACCAGAAATCAAACTTTTCCAGTTCCAACCGAGGTCAGGTCTCTGTCTCTGGGCCTCTGTCTCCCAAGAAACATTTTACTGTCCAGGATGAGTGCTGTCCAAAATTCTGCAATACCACAAATTAGATGGCTAGTGACTAATGCATATCTAAAATGTGACTTTCAGTTTAGAAGAGAGGGAACCTCCTGTTTCCCACATGCTGCTTTCTTCATGCCTTTCTTTAAAAACAGAAAACTGTCTAAGAAAGACACTGAACTAAAATGTGTTGTCCTCTTTATACTACTACTATATCACTACTCAGTTTCCTCGGTGTGTCTAGAGACTAAATCAGTGTCCCCGGTGTGTCTAAAGACTAAATCAGTGTCCCCGATGTGATGTGATGATCCTGGTGTGTCGAAAGACTGAATCTGTGTCACCGGTGTGTCGAAAGGTGAAATTTAATTTCAATTCTATTTTATTTATATAGCGTCAAATCACAACAACAGTTATCTCACAGAACTTTTCATAAAAGAGCAGGTCTAAACATTACTCGTGTTATGTTGTAAATGTTATTTACAGAAACCCAATACCCAATTCCCACCAAGAGCGGTGACAGAGGTGACAGAGACAAGGAAAAAATTCCTTTAAAACGCAGAAACCTCGAGCAGAACCATGGTTGGGCGTGAGGAAAAGAGAGAGAGCACAAGAGAGAGAGAAATAGCCATAAAGAGGGAGAGAGGGATGAGATGAGGTACAGACAGTAAAGGTAATGTTGGTACAAACTGAGTTAATAATGGTACAGATATTTATAGTAATGTTTATGATAATAATCGTAATGTTAATGATAATAATAATAATAACAATTGGACTAGTAATAACAATTTTAGCACAGGGTGTCGAGCAGGAACATAGGGACAAGTGACCCACAACCACAGATCCAGACTCCACAGCTCCAGAGCCAGCAACACCTGCAGAAACTGATAGGACAAGAGAGGAGAGGGACGAGAAAGCACAAAACTACAGGAAAGGGAAGAAGTCAAGTTACTAACATGCATTAATGGGATAAGGTTGCATACAGAAGGAGAGAAAGAAGAGGAGAGAGGAGCTCAGTGCATCATGGAAAGTCCCACAGCAGTCTAGGCCTATAGCAGCATAACTAAAGGATGGTTCAGGACTCACCTGAGCCAGCCCTAACTATAAGCTTTATCAAAGAGGAAAGTCTTAAGCCTACTCTTAAATGTGGAGATGGTGTCTGCCTCCTGAACCCAAACTGGAACCTGGTTCCACAGGAGAGGAGCTTGATAGCTGAACGCTCTGGCTCCCATTCTACTTTTGGAGACTCTAGGAACCACAAATAACCCTGCATTCTGGGAGCGCAGTGCTCTGGTGGGGTAGTAAGGTACTATGAGCTCTTCAAGATAAGATGGTGCCTGATCTTTAAGCGCTTTGTAGGTGAGAAGAATTATTTTAAATTCTGTTCTGGATTTTACAGGAAGCCAATGCAGAGAAGCTAAGACAGGAGAAATGTGATCTCTTTTCCTGGTTCCTGTCAGAACACGTGCTGCAGCATTCTGGATCAGCTGAAGAGTCTTAATGGACTTTTTCGAGCAGCCTGATAATAAGGAATTGCAATAATCCAGCCTAGAAGTAACAAATGCATGGACTAGTTTTTCTGCATCATTTTTAGACTGGATGTTCCTGATTTTTGCAATATTACGTAGGTGAAAAAAGGCGGTCCTTGAAATTTGCTTAATGTGAGACTTAAATGACATTTCTGATAAGATAACTCCAAGATCCCTCACAGTGGAGGCCAGGGTGATGCCATCCAGGGAAACTACATCTTTAGATAATGCGTCACGGAGGTGCCTGTGCCCCAGAACAATACAGTTTTATCTGAGTTTAACATTAGAAAATTACAGGTCATCCAGGTTTTAACATCCTGAAGGCACATTTGGAGTTTAGCTAACTGATCAGTTTCATCTGGCTTGATCGATAGATATAACTGAGTATCATCTGCATAACAATGAAAGTTTATGGAATATTTCCTGATAATATTGCCTAAAGGAAGCATATATAAAGTAAAGAGGATTGGTCCGGGGACAGATCCTTGAGGAACTCCATGACTAACTTTGGCCTGCATGGAGGATTCATCGTTAACATGTACAAACTGAAATCGATCTGATAAATAGGACTTAAACCAGCTTAGAGCGGTTCCTTTAATGCCAATGAAATGTTCCAGTCTCTGTAACAGGATCTGATGGTCAATGGTATCAAATGCAGCACTAAGATCTAATAAAACCAGTACAGAGACAAGTCCTTTGTCTGATGCAATTAGGGGTTGTTATTCATTTTCACCAGTGCTGTCTCTGTGCTATGATGAACTCTAAATCCTGACTGAAAATCCTGAAATAAACTATTGCTATGTAGAAAGTCACACAGCTGTTTGGCGACTGCTTTCCCAAGGATCTTAGAGAGAAATGTAAGGTTAAATATAGGTCTGTTGTTTGCTAAATCATTTGGATCAAGTTTGGGCTTTTTCAGAAGAGGTTTAATTACAGCTACTTTAAAGTACTGTGGTACTTGGCCTGTATTGGCCTGTTAATAAAGATAGATCATATCTAGTAGAGAAGTGCTGACTAAGGGTAAAACTTCTTTAAGCAGCCTAGTCGGAATGGGGTCTAAGAGGCAGGTTGATGGTTTAGATGAAGAAATTATTGAAGTTAGTTGGTAAAGATTGAGAGAAGCAAAGCAGTCTAAACATATATCTGGTTTTACAGCTGTTTCTAAGGTTCCTGAGTATAGAGATCAGTCAGTGCCAGTTAAGGGCAGCTAAGGGCATTGTGTTCTAATAGTTAGAATTTTATCATTAAAGAAGCTCATGAAGTCGTAACTACTGAGAGCTATGGGAATACATGGCTCACTAGAGCTGTGGCTCTCTGTCAGCCTGGCTACAGTGCTGAAAAGAAACCTGGGGTTGTTCCTATTTTCCTCTATTAATGACGAGTAGTACGCTGCTCTGGCATTACGGGTTGGGCCGTCCTACAAGTTTTAAGACTATCTTGCCAAATTAATCGAGAATTTTCCAGTTTGGTGGAACGCCAATTCCTCTCAAGTTTCCACAGTATTTGCTTTAATTTGTAAGTTTCAATGTTATACCATGGAGCTAAACGTTTTATTGTTTTCTTTTTTAGAGGGGCAACAGAGTCGCGTGTCATTCGCAGCGAGCCTGCAGCACTATCAACAAGATGATCAATTTGGGAGGGACTGAAATTAGCGGTAGCACTTTATAATAACTACACACTATAAAGCATCAGTTAATTATTAGTAAATACGGAATTCATCATTTATAAAGCATTGTTCATACATTAATACACATTAGTAAATCTTTCATAAACAGTTATAAATGTTTTATTCTTTGTTATGTCCACACTATGAAGCAGTTTTTAAGTATTAGTACATTTTTAATTCATCATTTATAAACCATTGTTCTTACATTAATACACAGTAAGTTATTTATATGTATATATTACATGTTGTATTCTTTATTAATAAGCTAATCTATAATGTGCTTAATACTTGTATTTTCATACTTTATATATGATCAGTTCATTATTTATAAATTAAGTGTTATTTTAATGACAAACCATTTATATATGAGTTGTTAATGGTTCATAAGATCATTTGGAAAATGTAAGAAAATTATTATAACTGCCTGTTTTTTGATACTTTCCTGAGAAAGAATATAAACAATCTCAGTATAACTCATAAATCTACTAATGGCAAAGTGCAAAGGATGCTACTAAGACTCCCCGAAAGATGCCCCAGCTAACTTTACTGGTGGTGTGGAAAAGCCTCACCGTTACAGGCCTGGTACCTCTGAGACATCATCTGTCACTACCAGCTCATCAGTGATGTGCTTACTTGATAAAAAGTATTGTTCCAATGAAAAACTATATATATATATGCGCCTATGGTTCATACGATCATGTAGAAAGTTTAAAGAAATTATTTAATAAGTATTTTCCCTCTTAAGTAAGGACTATCTAAGCTATACAAATGAGATTGAAGAAAGTCTCAGTTAGGCTCTTAAGTCTCAGCTTTTTTACAGCCTGGGTTAACACTTACACATTTAGTGTTGTTTTTGGACATCTCGGTGGTCAAGTTAGCGACAATAAATATGCAATGTCTGGTCAAGTTAGCTACAATAAATACGCAACGTCCGGTTCAATCCATCGTCAACCGCTTATCCTGCGTACTGGGTCACGGGGGGCTAGAGCCTATCCCATCTGACATTGGGCGAAAGGCGGGGTACACTCTTGACAGGTCGCCAGTCCATCGCAGGGCCCAACGTCCGGTTAAGCTTTCAAAATAAAACTAGTGAATGACTTTTTGAAACGGAACATTACTTGCATTCCATATGCAAATGAATAAAAAAACTCAATATTGACTTTGTGTTTAACACAGGAAACAACTGAAAGTACGGATACTGGTCAAGCCACCCATCTCAACCATGTCTCCTTACGGGCCTTTAAGCAGTGCTATTTTGACCCTTGGCTCACCCAGTAATCTTTGCAGTGTGCGCTCATTTCAGTGCCAGACCGCACCGAGGAAGAACAGAGAGAAATGGGCTAAGACACAGTTGGAAAAACAAGATCACACCAGCCCAGAAGCGGGTCTCAAGTGTAAAGACACCATCACTCGGTATTTTTGAATGCCGCCATTTGCTGAAGGAGTTTTTTTTATTCCTGGAAACTCCGGTGAGTAACGTTAGTAACCTTTAGGAGAGAGCTGAAAGTGGAGCGTGATGCTAGCTTAAATGGGTGGGTTAAAACCATAAACCGTAGGTTAAAAGCAGTGGGAGGATGTTGTGATGAATGAAAATGTAAAATGAAAGTATTTTGTTGTGTATACTGTTGAAGATGAGGCTGATGGCTGGCAGGTGTGGCAGGCGGAGGTGGAAGTGGATGAAACACAGGTGCGGATCATCAGCCGGGCTGCCACCGCAAAAGACCTGTTCCAGATATACGGAGCACAATAACTGAACGCTGCTTCTCCTTGTTTAGATTTGACTCTGGGGACAGAAAGCAGACCTGCCCCAGACGACCTGAGAGGTCTGGATGGTTCGTAACGAAGCAGAAGATCACAAATGTATTTTGGCCCTAAACCATTTAGTGCTTTATAAACTAACAGCAGGATTTTGAAATCAATTCTTTGACATACAGGAAGCCAATGTAAAGACCTCAGAACTGGAGTGATGTGATCCACCTTTTTGGTCTTAGTGAGGACTCGAGCAGCAGCGTTCTGAATCAGCTGCAGCTGTCTTAGGGAGCCCTGTAAGGACACTGTTACATTAGTCGAGTCGACTGAAGATAAATGCATGGATAAGTTTTTCCAGGTCTTGCTGGACATAAGTCCTTAAATCCGTGATATATTCTTCAGGTGATAGTGTGCTGACTTTGTAATTGTCTTAATGTGTGTCCATGACTACACCAAGATTTCTGGCTTGATTTGTGGTTCTTAACATTACAGATTGAAGTTGAGCACTGACTTTCAATCGTTCCTCCCTGGCTCCAAAAACAATAACTTCAGTTTTATCTTTGTTTAATTGAAGAAAAGTCCGGCACATCCAGCCCTTGACCTGCTCAATACAGTTACTCAGCACCCGTATGAGATCATAGGCCCCTGGTGAAATGGTTATGTAAATCTGTGTGTCATCTGTGTAATTATGGTAACATTTTGTTGTTTTTCATAATCTGAGCCAATGGAAGCATGTAAATGTTAAACAAAAGAGGCCCCAGAATGGAGCCTTGGGGAACTCCACATGTCATTTTTGTCAGCTCAGATGTGTGATTACCTATAGACACAAAGTAGTCCCTGTCCTTTAAGTAGGATTCAAACCAGTTTAGTACTGTGCCAGAAAGTCCAACCCAGTTTTCAAGTCTGTCTAGTAATTTGTTGTGGTCGACCGTGTCGAATGCAGCACTGAGATCCAATAATACTAAGACTGAAATTCTCCCACTGTCAGTGTTTAAATGGATGTCATTGAAGACCTTAACAAGAGCCGTCTCAGTGCTGTGGTGTGGTCGAAAACCTGACTGGAAGACATCAAAACAGTTATTTAGTGCCAAGAAAGCACTAAGCAGTTGATAAACAGCCTTTTCAGTGATTTTATTTAAAAATGGGAGATTTGATATGGGCCTATAATTGCTCATTAGTGACCTGTCTAGATTGCTCTTTTTTAAGAGTGGCTTAATGACTGCAGTTTTCAGGGCCTGTGGGAAAAAACCTGAGAGGAGTGACATGTTGACAATTTGTAGTAGATCTGAGGCCATGCATTTAGACACATTTTTGAAAAAACTTGTTGGCAGAATATCAAGGCAGCATGAGGAGGATTTCAGATGTTGTATTATGTCCTCCAGGTTTTTTTGGTTAATAGAATCAAATTGTCTCATGCTATATGAATTGTTTATAAGTGGACACAGGGACAAGACATATCCTGTTACTGACATGGAGGCACTGATTGCTTGTCTAATTGTTTGCATTTTGTCTGTGAAGAAGGAGGCAAATTCATTGCAGGCCCTGGTGGATAGAAGGTCAGAGGCTACAGACACAGGAGGGTTGGTTAGCCTGTTGACAGTAGCAAACAGAGTGCATTTCTCAGTTCTAAATTATAAATGCGAAGTCTCTCTTTATAGACGTCATAATGAACCTGGAGATTTGTTTTCCGCCACCTGCGTTCAGCTTTTCGACACTCTCTTTTTTGAGTTCTAACCAGCGTGGCATTTCTCCATGGAGATCTTCTCTTACCAGAGACCACCTTCACCTTGGCTGGTGCAATGGCATCAATAACATTTGTAATTTTAGAACTGAAATTATCTACAAGCTCATTCACTGAGACCCATGAGAGGGCGGGTGTCGAAGAGAAATCCTGAATAAATTTTTCACTAGTGTTTTCAGTGATATGCTGTTTTGTGAATACCTCTGTTTGTACATTTGTGTGCACGCAGATAGCACTCTCAAAGAAAACACAGGAATGATCAGAGAGAGCGATATCAGTCAACACAATCTTGGAAATGTCCAGACCCAGAAAAATAACTCGAGAAGAGGAATTCAGCAGAAGAGCCACATATTCAAAAGAAGCAAACTTCCGATAAGACATATTTTTGCATTGAAGGGAGTCATTAAACAAAATGGCAACTCCACTTCCTATCTTATGCACTCTAGCTTCACTCATAAAACTGAAGTTGGGAGGGGTAGACTCGATAAGGACAGCTGCACTGTTATCTTGGTCCAACCAAGTTTCAGTTAAAAACATGAAATTAAGATTGTGAGTAATTATAAAATCATTGATTAAAAATGTTTTTCCTGCCAAAGACCTAATGTTTAATTAAAGCTGCAAGCAGCGTTGGGCGGGCCCTCGCACTTGTAGCGCGTCAGGGTGTGAGCCGGCCGAGTTGCACATTCTGGAGCTCTGCCGGTGCGGCTGTGAATTTGCTACGCGGTTCCGACGCCGCATGAAGGTGCTATATGTCACTTCCTGTGTTCCCTATGTGGAGCTACATAGCACTTGCCGCTATGAATATAAATCGGTATTGGCATGTAGATGTCTGCGGGGTGGGACAGTTATCAAGCACGTAAAGTTTGGTTCAGATGTGAGCATGTACACTGAAGTTACAACAACTTCCTGTGTCATGGCGAAGAGTTGATCTTTGACGCCACGCCACGGACACACCCATTGACGAAAACTCGCAAATAGCACAACTTTTCATCTTCAATGCCTTTAGAAGGCACAGCACAAATTTGAAGTCGGTCGGACTAAATCCCTAGGAGGAGTTCGTTAAAGTACAAAGTGTGTAAATCATCCAAAATTTTACGTAAAATTAAAAATGGCCGACTTCCTGTTGGTTTTAGGGCATCGCTCCAAGAGGCTTTTTTCTGCGTCTGGACAAGATACACGTACCACAGAAAATTTGTGCACGTAGGTGAAACGTGCCGCGGGGGCTGCTTCGTTAAAAGTCACTTCCTGTTGCCAGCAGGTGGCGCTATGACTGTGGGTGAATGTCAGCATGTACATGTGTTCAGGGCTGGACTCTCATCCTACATGTACAGTTTGGTGCAGATGTGAGCATATACACTGAAGTTACAACAACTTCCTGTGTCATGGCGAAGACTTGATCTTTGACGCCACGCCACGGACACGCCCATTGACGAAAACTCGCAAATAGCACAACTTTTCATCTTCAATGCCTTTAGAAGGCACAGCACAAATTTGAGGTCGGTCGGACTAAATCCCTAGGAGGAGTTCGTTAAAGTACGAAGTGTGTAAATCATCCAAAAACTGACGTAAAATTCAAAATGGCCGACTTCCTGTTGGGTTTAGGCTATGGCTCCAAGAGACTTTTTTGTGCGTCTGGACAAGATACACGTACCACAGAAAATTCGTGCACGTAGGTGAAACGTGCGGTGGGGGCTGCTTCGTTAAAAGTCACTTCCTGTTGCCAGCAGGTGGCGCTATG
>NC_060157.1:31781710-31834014 GCF_021292245.1 Micropterus dolomieu | reverse complement strand
GAAGTACAGGCACGGGGAACCAAGGAGACAGGGGGCCAGAGAGCCGGGGAACACAGGGGCCGAGGAAGCGTGGAGAGGCGGGGGAACAGGGAGGACGCCGTGAGGGAAGTCCAAAGAGGAGTGGGCCAGTGGATGAGCCCAGCCAAACGGAGGACGAGGGTGAGTGTACCTGGGAGGGAAACAGACAGAGGGACAAGGTTAGGGAAGACAGCAACAAGGTACAGGGTAAACGTGAAAAAACAAGAAACATGAAAGCCTGAACGTGGGGATGGCACCGGGTATGGAGCAACGACGATCAAGCAAGGATGGTGTGGAAAACCGGGGTTGAAATACAGGCTGGGATGAGGTTGATTACTGGCAGGTGTGGCAGGCTGACGAGGTGGCTGATGAGTTGCAGGTGCAGGTAGTTGGCTGGGCTCAGGAGCAGAGGGAGAGAGAGCACACGGGGGAGAAAACACAGAGAGGCGGGCAGAGAACAGGAAACCAAGGAAAAAAGCAGAAGACCAGGACACTCACCGTCAGCCGGGCTGCCACCACAACATTCATATTATCATCTGGTTGCTGCTGGTTTCATTCACCCCAGAGGCAATTTCAAAAAATGCACTGTAGAATGTTTGGGTGTATACGTATACATATAGGCTATATAAATAACTGTATATATTGTTTTATTTTATTTGTTACCATATTTTAATATAGGCCTACACTTAACTATATGTTGTGTGTGTAGCATGAAGGAACTACAAATTTTGTTTCATTATGCAGCCTGTGCTGTTTAATGACAACAACCTTGTGCCTTTTACTTTGTAGAAGCAGCTGCTTCTTCAAGCGTCACTACATTTTTGTTGTTCACCAGTTTTTTTCCAGCTTTATTGCCGAAACACGTGTTAGAATGTGCTTGATGTGCATGATGCTTAATTACTTATTAAGGGGGTTTGATTGTCAACTTCCAACCTCTGTTAATTAAAGCCAGTATGAGCTTTGAGTGAATTTGCTTATGACCTATGTGAGCTTTGAGTGAACTTGCTGAAGGAATTAATGCTTTGCAAAAACACGACAGAGGATGACCAAAAAACCGACAGATGCTTTGCAAAAAGACGACAGACAGATGATAAGCAGAAAGCGGAAAGCAGCCAGCATTACATCAAGAATGCTGTAAGAAACCAAGCATTAATGGGAAATGCAACTTTACTTATGTTATTCTTATATTAATTGTTTAAAAAATACAATTATGTGTCAAATTAAGCATGCGCAACCTTTAAAAAACACGGTGAGACTGAAGTTGAAATGTAAATGATGAACTTCTTATCCAGTAATATAAAGATGTAGAAAGTCTACAAGTCTACGGGTTTATTTGTCCTGTTTTGGAATAAACTCTGTTTGCACCGACTCTTGACCGCCTCCAGAGAAGTTCTTGTCTGCAAGTTTTTTGACTATTGTGGGGATTTAATATTTTTTAGTATTTAGTATTTTTTGACGAAGTTTTAATAAGTTGGTGAAGGTGGGGACCAGGCCTAACTGGCCCAGCCTGGTCGTACATCTGACCCAACAATGCTCCACATGATCCATGATGATAGAGAAATACAGAGATTAATGTCAATTGCTGTCAACCCAAAATATCACAAATCACGCTTTTAGGGGAGCTGTCTCATTAAGGGGAGCTAAGCTCACCCTGGCTCCCCTGTAGTTCACACTCTGCATGGGCAGATGTCTCTGAAATCGTTGGTAAGACAACCTGTTCCTCCTCGGAGTCAGCACAAGACTGCCCAGACTAAAGAGCCTTGACACAGGCGCACTAAAGGGTATCGATTCAATTCAATTCAATTCAATTCAATTTTATTTATATAGCACCAAATCATAACAACAGTTATCTCACAGCGCTTTTCATAAACGAGCAGGTCTAGACCGTACTCTATGATGTTATTTACAGAAGCCCAACAGTTCCCACCAAGAGCAGCACTAGGCGACAGAGGCAAGGAAAAACTTCCTTTTAAGAGGCAGAAACCTCAAGCAGAACCATGGCTCAGGGTGGGCGGCCATCTGCCTCGACCGGTTGGGGGTGAAGGAGAGAGAGAGAGAGAGAGAGAGGGGGCAAGACAGAGAGAGAGAGAGGGCAAGAGAGGAACAGAGAGAAAGAGAGAGAGGGATGGAAGGGGAGAGAGGGGAGGGAAGCAGCCTTCACAATATACACACAGAGGTACAGACAGTAAAGGTGATGTTGCTATAGACTGAATGAAAACTGGTACAGATATATACAGTAATGTTTATGATAATAATCGTAATGTTAATGATTATAATAACAATAATAACAATAGGACTAGTAACAATAATTGCAGTAGAGGGTGTCGAGCAGGAACACGGGGGCAGCAGGTGACTCACAACCACAGATCCAGACACCACAGCTCCAGAGCCAGAAACACCTGCAGGAAGTGATAGGAGGAGAGAGGAGAGGGACGAGAAAGCACAAGACTACCAGAAAGGGGAGAAGTTGTGTTAGTAACATGCATTAATGGGATGAGTTTGCATACAGAGGAAGAGAAAGTAGAGGAGAGAGGACCTCTTATGATCTCTTTTCCTGGTTCCTGTCAGAACACAAGCTGCAGCATTCTGAATCAGCTGAAGAGTCTTAATGGACTTTTTCGAGCAGCCTGATAATAAGGAATTGCATTAATCCAGCCTAGAAATAACAAATGCATGTACTAGTTTTTCTGCATCATTTTTAGACAGGATGTTCCTGATTTTCGCAATATTATGTAGGTGAAAAAAGGCGGACCTTGAAATTTGCTTAATGTGAGACTTAAACGACATGTCCTGATCAAAGATAACTCCAAGATTCCTCACAGTGGTGCTGGAGGCCAGGGCGATGCCATCAAGGGAAATTATATCTTTAGATAATGCGTCACGGAGGTGCTTAGGCCCCAGAACAATAACTTCAGTTTTAACTGAGTTTAACATTAGAAAATTACAGGTCATCCAGGTTTTAACATCCTGAAGGCACATTTGAAGTCTAGCTAACTGATTAGTTTCATCTGGTTTGATCGATAGATATAACTGAGTATCATCTGCATAACAATGAAAGTTTATGGAATATTTCCTGATAATATTGCCTAAAGGAAGCATATATAAAGTGAACAGGATTGGTCCGAGGACAGATCCTTGTGGACCTCCATGACTAACTTTGGCGTGTATGGAGGACTCGCTGTCCTTTCGCAAAACAATGTGAAGTAATACCTCAAACCCTTGAAAGACTTCTTTAGCAGCTCTGCAATTTCTGCGTCCTCATGAACTGGCGCTGAATTCAAAAGTGTGCGGAAAAGTGTTACGCAAACACTCATGAAAAGGGACGTTTGATTTATTTTTCTTCTCCCGTTGCGGATAGTTCAAGAACCAGTACGCAAGTAACGCAATGTGTTTGTTATTAGTAACTGTAATGTGATTACTGAAGTTATCAACAGCAATGCCTTACATTACTGCATTACAGTAACGCATTACAAAGTCACTAAGAACCTTCACAGACTGTCAGAATTACGGTGCCTCTTTGCTGACACTAGTCATTTGGCCTTAGTTATTTGGCCTTAGTTACTTTGTAATGCGTTACCCCCTGCTAACACTGCTCAGAATGTATGACTCCTAAGGAGAGACTTTTTGTTTGTTATCATTTCCAGGGTGCCAACTAGAGCGCTAATAAGGGCCTGTGTCCACAAAAGCGTTTTTTCCTGCTGCCAGCGTTTTCATTCCATTCTTTGCAATGGGAGCATTGAGCATTTAACGCTTGATGAGCTATATCAGCAATATCAGATGACATCCCCGGACAACCACAATATAAATATGAATAGTAATGCCTGGAAGAACATTTGGTTCGCTATGGGTCTATCAGCAAGGAGGCACCGTAATTCTGACAATCTGTGAAGGTTCCTAGTCACCCAGTACATAGTTATCAAAGAAAGGTTAAAAATCAAGGGCAACTGGACTTGAACTGCAACTGGACTTCCTGAAGTGTGCTACCTTCAGTACAGCTATGTGCACATTAGTGTCACCGCAACTGGCTGTGATTCACAGTCCATTTGTACATGATCTCCTGAGGTACTTCGTTAAAAAAGGAGGAATTTTGTATGGCCAAAGATTTCTTGTCTACAGTGTACACTCATTCTTGCATCTTGCAGCTCATGTCAACAACTTTGGCTCCATTGACGACATCATTGCCTTCGCTTTAAAAAAAAGCTGCAGCAAATCAAGAGAATGGTGCGATGAGGGAAAAATCACTAATGCAAGTTGCCAACCGCCTGAAAGAAACCAGAAAAGTAAAAATGAAAACAGAGATGCAGAGATAAGCAATCAAATGAAGGAACAAAGTCTTCATGCTCAGTGATGAGGAATGCTGTGAGGTTGAGTCTGTGAGTAGTGAAAATAAGAGGACTGCCCAACCTGCAGCCATAGGTGAACTGAATCTCAGCTCAGGGATCTTTGAAGGCTGCATCTGAAGACCGAATGTGCCAGTCGATGTGACTAAGCTGTCCTATTTCAAATGCAGCTATTTGAAATGCAGCCTTCTGTTTCTCAGTTTGGATGATCTAATAGCTAGATCTTTCGCAGCCCAAGGTATCCCAAGATTCATTGCGCTCTGGTTGATTTTCCCAGCATAAAGGATGGCATCAGCTGTGAAGTTAAACCCGTTAATCCCGGATATTACTTCTAAATGTCAGAGATGCTCAAGTCTTTGAGCTAGAGTCCAAGTCAAGTCTCAAGTCTTTGAGCAAGAGTCCAAGTCAAGTCTCAAGTCTCTGAGCAAGAGTCCAAGTCAAGTCTCAAGTCTTTGAGCAAGAGTCCAAGTCAAGTCTCAAGTCTTTGAGCTTGAGTCCAAGTCAAGTCTCAAGTCTCTGAGCTAGAGTCCAAGTCAAGTCTCAAGTCTTTGAGCAAGTGTCCAAATCAAGTCTCAAGTCTTTGAGCTTGAGTCCAAGTCAAGTCTCAAGTCTCTGAGCTAGAGTCCAAGTCAAGTCTCAAGTCTTTGAGCAAGAGTCCAAGTCAAGTCTCAAGTCTTTGAGCTTGAGTCCAAGTCAAGTCTCAAGTCTCTGAGCTAGAGTCCAAGTCAAGTCTCAAGTCTTTGAGCAAGTGTCCAAATCAAGTCTCAAGTCTTTGAGCTAGAGTCCAAGTCAAGTCTCAAGTCTTTGAGCTAGAGTCCAAGTCAAGTCTCAAGTCTTTGAGCTAGAGTCCAAGTCAAGTCTCAAGTCTCTAGTGGTTATTATGAATGCTGTATCACCTGCTGCGTTCAAACCAGGTTGCTTATAAAACTGAATAGCTATAAGGGATTCTGTAACTGTAACCTGTTTTTCACTTACAGAGCACAACCATGTGAAATGCAATTATTGATGGCTTATTAAATACTGTAAGTCAACACGCAGACTCTTAAACCCAGTGTAACGTTAACTAAATAAAATTGTGACGTTACATGGTCAACAATAAACCTGTAATCTGTTTTTAACTTACAGAGCACAACCATGTAGCCATTTGTTTGGGTCTTGTTGGATGAAGTTTTAAAGCCAAAGTTTATGATGAATAGCGCAGCAGCTGTGGTGTTTGTTGTCCTCTCTCACATGTGGCCACACACAGCTGATACTAGGTGTTATGTTGGCAGGTTATAGGTAACGCAAGGAAGGGAATAACAGCAAGCTCATCAGACATTTCCTAAAAATAAATATTGTTCACGAGTCCTGCACCTCGAGTCCAAGTCGAGTCTGAAGTCTTTTGAGGATGAGTCTCAAGTCGAATCTTAAGTCACTGTGTGTGCGACTAAAGTCGCACTCGAGTCCCCATCTCTGCTACATGTAAGTATTAGATTTAATGATACAAATGCTAAAAAACCAAGAGGTCTTAAAGCGCATATTTTGTTTATATAATAGGGTTACGGGACTTGTGATGCTAACTGATGTTGCTGGCCAACTAACGTTACCTACTTGGAGCCGCTGCACTAAATGCAACTCGGCCGGGCGCAAGTTACAACCTTTAAAAGTAATGCCTTTACTTAACAAGAGCTTCAGAGTCTCAATGTCTTTTTTTTTTTCTATAATGCTATTATGTTTTATGTAAAGCACTTTGAATTGCCTTGTTGTTAAAATGTGCTATAAATAAACTTGTCTAGGCCTACATCTTACCGAGATTGTGGCCATATTATAGATAATGTATACTTTATATTACGTACATAAATAGAACACGTGGACTAATTTAGACAGATTGTGAACCCTGCTTGGTTTTCAGACAGTTAATGTTAAATGTCACTTTCAAAGTCCAGTAACCGTTGCAAACGTTGGGATAGATTTCACGGTTAACCTATCTAAGTAATCTTGCTATTTATGCTGCTTTTTGTTTTTGTTGTGTGAAGCAAAACTTACTTGAACCTTTCGTTTTGTTTTAGGAAGCAAACTCTGGTTTTCATACAACTGAGGTAGGAGAGTGACCGCCTCTTCACCAGGCCTAAATATTCGGCTAACATAGCTTAGAGGTAAACCAACAATAGCCCATTTGTAATATCTACATTTGATCATGTTGTACTTAAGTTACAGTTAAATTAGCCCTCATCCTTTACAAAGCCCATAATAAGAAGAAAGCTAGTAGATAGGGCAACCCTTTGTTGTGTTTTGTGTCTATGCTATGTCACCTTTTTCAGTCTTCCCAAGTTACCTTTTCCTTGGTTTCTCAGTGATTAGGACTGCTTTAAAGAAAATGGATAAGGTGACTTCCCTCCAAGCCAAGTGGGACAATTTAAAAAAGAAAAGGAAATACAAAGTATGTACATGTGATTTTGAAATTGGAATTATATATTCTGTATCTCATAAAGGGAACTACAAACTCCATCTTATCTTATAACCCTGTTGTAATATGACAGTAAATTTTTACCTTGTATATTTGTTTTAGTCATGCAAGTTAATACAAAATTGCTGAAATTTGTTGTGCTGCTGTTGTTATCTGCCATGACTGATTTCCTCTGCCTTATTGCAAGTGTCCAGGGTTAGGAGAGGGTGTGAGAGAGAAACCCCCTGCTGCTGTTGGGACAGAGGCATTCCACCACCCCCGCCTGTCGTAACTGAGGACAGTAGTGGATGAAGCAAGCCAGAGCCAAGACAGAATTTAATTTATTTTATTTAACTGTATGAATTGAATTGTTCTTTTGTATATAGCTTGAAGCTTAGGCAATACTGTTCTATTAACATTCATGCCAATAAAGCGAATTTGAATTGAGAGAGAGAGAAGATGAGCTTCTTGAGCTTTTCAAAGACATGAGGTTGCACAAAAGCAGAGGAGAGCAAAGAGAGGATGGACAGGCTGTTCTATTTTCTTGAGAGAAATAATTCTTAAAATATCTATTAATCAATTAAAATTAAGTATTTGTAAACCTGTTGAAAACAGACACCTTTTTCCAGGAAAAACACCTAAAATAACATACCCAAAATGAATCAGGAATAACTCCTCCATTTGGCCTAGATGCATAATTCTGGTCTCCTTTGAAAGATCAGAAGCTAAGGAATATAAATCCGTTGTACATTAACATATTTATTTTACCAGTACAGACTACATGGAGATGCAACACAGAAAAAATATGATATTTTCATCACCTGGTAAAGAAAGCTATATTTTAATGCAATAAACCTTTAAAACCATCATAAGGAAGCTTATAATGCAACTGAATATCATTTAATACACCTAGAATGCAATTCTAACTGTAAATTTCATGAAAATAAACTAAAATACAACAGTTGTCTTACAATATTTTCAAAATATACCATTTACTGTTTAAATGTTGACTTTTATTGGGAGATATCTTTAAAACCCTATTTCTGTCCATACAACCAAGTTCCAAATAAAACAGTGAAATATTGATAAAAATATTTATCAACATTCCTGTCACCAAAAGCACACCCGTGCTATACAGGCCTGTTCTCTGATTGAGAACGGATGTCTATGTATCTTCAACGGGTCGGCCAGAAAATGGACAAAAGGACCGTGTGTATTAAAGCGGCACTTCTCATGCTCTGCAGAAAAAGCAGAGAGACGGCAGGCAGAGCACGGGTATTGTGCAATAATCAAGACAGCGCCCGCTGGGACTCGGAGCCACAAAATAGGTGGATTTTTGGAATTCAAGCGGCGAAAATTAAAAAATGAAATCAGAGGTTGCTCCCTGAGCCCCGTTGCCCCCGTACCAGGGCCGTCTGTTTTCATTAAATAAATGATTTTATTGTCGTGGTCTGATTTACAACATATTTACTTTTATTCATAGTCCCTGGATGGGCTGCCACAGTAAAGACCCTAGACATCATCTGGGGTGGTCTCCAGTGTCTTTGTAGATGGATCTCTCCACTGTCCACCGCATCGTCCATTAATGGATTTGCCTCTTGTAGGGAGTGATGACGGGGAGTGGGTGTTGGATGCACGGGTACCCTCTGAGGATAAAGTGCCCTGAAGTAGGGTTGAGTATAATCCTGTTCAGTGGGCTACAGCAGAGCACTATGGAGTCGTTGACCAACGCAGGCCAGCCCACATAGGTGTCAATGAAGCCTCCCAGGGGGCCCATGTAGGTGTCAATGAAGAGACCACCCTGTATGAGGCCCCACTTGGCAGCCAGAAGAGAAATACCAGGGTCTCAATTATGGCAACCCATCTGTGTATCTGTTCCTGATGAGGAGGTCCAGTAGCCCTTCCATGGCCTCCCTGCTCAACCAGAAATCCGGCCATGTGTCCTGCTGGTTAAAGAATCTGTCCAGCAGAGGAACACTTACAGTGTGTTCACACTGAAAGTGAATCCAGCGTTTTGTGCGGCTTGATTACATACAAACTCAATGCAAGACGCGAATTCGCTCCGGGTGGTGCTAAAGATGCGTTTGTTGCAACATTCACTAGTCTGCTCGAGTTAAAATTTTTCAGCTTGAGCAAGAAATTCGCATGATGTTGTGTTGCAAAAGCCTTTCAGCAGTGAGACTGTCCGGATGTCTCCAACAGAGGAAGTGACGTACGCGGACGTACGTCTTATAAGAAATCAAAATGGAGGAAAGACTAATCGTAGCTGTGTGTGGAAAACCAGAGCTGTACGACACAACTTTGTTCTCCTTCAGAGACCGGAATAAAAAGGAGATACATTTGGTGGTGTCCTGCATTTGGGTCCCAAAACCAAGTTTTTTTAGTCACAGCACTCAGCCATATGACAGTAGGAAGTGACCACATAATGTACCCAGCGGACACTTACTCTGAGGATTTTGTTGGCATCAGCATTTGGAGAGAGGGGCAACACGACTTTGTCAAGGGAGTTATTTATTTGTTTGTCCTCACAATCATTCAAATATTTTGGATGAGGAGAAGAAACAGAATCAATTCAATTCAAATTAGCTTTATTGGCATGAATGTGTAACTTATTCAGGCTATATGAAATGTTTTTACATGAAAAATGAATACCAAAACAGTTGCCAATTCAATTTCTGTCAATTGGCCTAACTAATGTAGTTCTACTAGCTGAACTAAAAAGGGGCGTTGCTAGGCATAAATCTCTACTGGGGCACAGACCCCCATAAATTTTTGAAAATGAGAAAATGTGTTAGTATGTGCTTTACAAGCTTCCCTTCCTTATCCCGTTATTATTGGCATTGACATGTCAGAAAGGGCTTTGACCGGATCATGAGCACACATACCTACGTAACCGCCAGAGCTGGTCCTGACCTCCCTGGGACCTTAAAGAAATTCTGCCATTGTCGCGGTGACAGCCCAGCTGTTGGTGAGCTGTTTCTCCTTTCCCTCGCATTCTGGTTTCTCCTGTGCCTTCTCTCTCTCTCTCTCTCTCTCTGTGTGCTCTCCCCCTCTCCACTCCGGAGCCCGGCTGGCTACCCACACCTGCTCCTCGTTAACCTCCATCCCCGGCCGCCGCTTTGCGGATTTAGCGCGCCTGGAGCTGGATGACGCTCCTGTGGCGCCAGCACCTTCAAGTGCTTTTTTCAGGCAGATGCCGCAGCCCTCTGCTTTCTCAGTCCCTCCTTCTAAGACCTATATTGAAGAGCTCCAAAGGTGCTGGTCAGTCCCAAAGTTACTCTCTCATCACACTAGTGATTGCAGGAACTTGGCTTCCATGCAGGATGCAGATAACTATGGTTTAGACCGTATGGCCTCAGTCAAGCCTACCATTGCCTCATTGATTGTGTCGTCTGGTGAGGCTCTCAGACAGGATGCACTTTGCCCTCGTCCTCAGTGTAGACTGACTGATGATCTCCTCGCCAGGAGTTATAGCATAGCTGCACGCATGGGCCGTATTGGTAATTCCTTTTCTCACCTCATCCTGGCTCTGTCTCAGACCCTGCAGGAGTCTGGTGTGGGTTTCTCGGCCCAGACTCTTAGTGATGCATCCCTTCAGTCCTTTGCATTCATGTCTAGGGAGATTGAAAGGTTGATGTTGACAGTGACACTGGCCCGCTGCCAGGTCTGGCTGGCGCAGTCCACTCTGTCGGAGGGGTGTCGTCACACCCTTTGTTCCCTTCCTGTGGTGACGGGTCAAATGTTTGGACCAGCGGCTCAGCAGGCACTAGAGCGCAGTGTGCACGCAGATCAAGCCAGGCAGCGGTTTGCTGGCCTGAGGCAGCGCCCAAGTTCATTTCTGCGACAGAGAGCTCTTGTGCCCTTTAGTCCCAGTTACACTCATCCGCCTGCTCACCCAGGTGCATACCCTAGAGCGTCTTGCTACTCTGGGCACCATGATCAGCGCCGGCGTACTCCTGCCCGGCCAGCCTTTCAGGTGCCAAGAGGACCGGCCCCAGGTGGTCGCCCCCCCAGGGGCCAGGGGTGCTCAGACCTGAGAACCACGGCGCCGTCGTCAGCCTGTAGAAGGGCATACACGGCTCGGTGGGTTCTATTCAGTGTATTTTTTAATTCCAAAGAAGGATGGCGGGTTTTGCCCAATCCTGGACCTGAGGGGGCTGAACAAGTTTTTAAAGGTGCTTCCGTTCCGAATGTTACGGATGGCAGATATCATCTAGTCAGTGAAGCAGGGGCCCTGGTTTGTGTCAATACACCTCAAGGATGCCTATTTTCACATGCCTATTTCACCACACCACGGGCAGTTCCTGAGGTTCGCCTTTCGAGGACAGTCTTACCAACTCAAGGTGATGCCGTTCGGTCTCTCGCTGGCCTCTCGTATATTCACGAGTTGCATGGCAGCTGCCCTTTCTCCAATTCAAGCTGCAGGGTTGACTCTCATGCATTACCTGGACAATTGGCTAATCATTTCCCCGACTGCAGAGCAGGCGGTCAGGGACACAGATACACTCCTTGGCCATGTGAACCAGCTGGGCCTTACGGTGAACTACACTAAGAGCAATCTTACTCCCAGTCAGAGGGTAAATTACCTGGGTATGGCACTCAACTCTCAGTTAATGAGAGCATCCCTTACCCCAAAGAGGGTGCATGATATCCGGCAGCTTCTAGGTTGCTTTCAGAGGTGCAGGGTTTGGAAATATGGCCTTTATCTCAGGCTGCTGGGCATGCTGACAGCAGCGTCCATGGTCGTCCCTCTTTGTCTTCTGTCCTTATGTCCCCTTCAAATCTGGATAAGGGGCAGGGGCATCAGAGTGTCCAGTCTTTGTTGCCGGGCCTTGGCGCCCTGGCGGAGAAAAGTGTCTCTCGCCGAGGAGGTTCCTCTGGGAGTGATTCCCTGCCGCAGGGAGTTTCTGGAGACGGATGCCTCTTTATCAGGCTAGGGTGCGGTCTGACAACGCAGAACCATCAGGGGTCGATGGAGCAGCCAGCAGAGGTTAGAGCACATAATGTGCTTGAGCTCAAAGCAATACATCCGGCACTGCGGCACTTTCTCCCAGCGCTAAAAGGCCGGCATATTCTCATCCGGACAGACAGCACCTCGGAGGTGTATCATGTCAATTATCAGGGGAGCACCAGGTCCAGGCAGGGTCTGAGAGTATCACAGCAGCTATTGACGTGGGTGTTTCCCCACTTTCTGAGCCTCAGGGCCATACATCTTACAGGCACACAGAACAGTGCGGCAGATGTGCTGTCCCGCCAGGTGCCGCCACAGGGAGGCTGGCGACTTCACCCAGAGGTGGTGGAAATGATTTGGCGCCAATATGGCAAAGCAGAAGTGGATGTCTTTGCCTCAGAAATGTCAACGCATTGTCCCCTCTGGGACTCTCTAAGGGAGAGGACCGGTCCTTTAGGGCTGGATGCCTTAGCTCATGCGTGGCCAGCGTGCCTTTCCTCCAATTCTACTCATTCGTGTGACACTGGAGAGGGTCCGACAGGGAGGCCACAAACTACTGCTAGTGGCCCCTGACCGGGGAGGCCATGGTTCCCAGTGCTTCTGAGGTTGCAGAGGTTACAGAGTTGAGGTGGTTGTCTGCTAAGACAGCATTTCTGCTTGCTGTCACATCAGCAAAGTGAGAGGGAGAACTGCATGCCCTATCAGTGAGCCCGAGGTGCCTGCATTGGTACCCAGATGAGTCAGGAGTTACTCTCCTACCGAATCCGTACTTCTTGCCAAAGTCGGGGCCTTCCTCGCATGTAAACCAGGCCATTGAGTTGACTGCGTTCAGTCCACCAGGCTCATCTGAAGGCGCGAAAGAGCTGTCACAGCTACTGTGTCCAGTTCGGGCCCTAAAGGCTTATGTGGAGGCCACTGCCAAGGTACGCAAGTCTATCAACCTTTTTGTTTGCTATGGGGGTTGTAGAAAGGGTGAAGCTCTACCAAAGCAGAGACTTTCCAATTGGATTGTGGATGTGATTCTCCACGCTTATAGGTCGCAAGGCCTGCCTGCACCTAGTAAGGTTAAGTGTCACTCTACTCGGAGTGTGTCCACATCCTGGGCGGCCCTGGGAGGGGTCTCTCTGCATGACATCTGTACTGTCATCCAGAATTCATAGAACCGTAGTTACATTCGTAGCTCTCGTTTTTCTTTCGCTAGTTCACATATAATTCACAAATACCAACATGCAGTCGTGTTATTGCTGCAAGTTTCTTTCAGATTGTACCACAGATATAAAACGGATTTATTTTTCAGCTGTGGGGAAGTGCAACCTTAGTGACTAGATTAGATCAGCATTAAGTTGTCAGGTTACAGCTCTGTCCTGTACTGTACATCTTGATAGTTAAATTAAAGTATAAAGAAAGGACGGTGTTGACCACAGAGAAGCTGCGGTTAGTAATATTACTAGGTGAAACCTGCAGAAATGCTGTAGCTAACGGCAGCTACAGCAACAAGTAAAGCCATCTATCCATCAAGAAACTAACTCACTACAGAAAAAGCACTTTATGTGAAACATACTGAACAACCTCCAAAACCTCAAAGTCCTGGGTAGAACAGTCTGAGGCAGACTGAGCCGGTGGATGGCGTTCCTGTCCTTCATGGTCGTGCTGAGCCTGGAGCAGATGAACTGTAAGAAAGCTAGTATTCAGAGCAGTCTGGAGCTTTCTGCTCACGGAGCGTACTTTTACCTCACAACATTACAACATCCGACACTGTAACATGACAAAAAGGGAAAGCTGTCCTCAATAAATTTAGCACGCAGAGATTTTGACCCTTTTGTATTTGTATCAGTTCGTATTTTGCCAATAGATAACAGTCTAAATTCATACAGAACAGGGAACTAAGACACAGTTATATATATTTGGACTGCTCTGCCAAAGTTCCTGTATTTTTGTTAATGAAAGGGAGGTTTCAGTTATTTGTCACAGATAAGAAATGAAAAAAGGGAATAAAAGAGAGGGACAGGTGGATAGAAACCCAGTTTCCTAAAGATCACAGACTGTAGGCACGTGGACTTAAAAAACTAGTCTTTATTTGAAATGATTTTCCTGCTCATCGGCCTCAGTCTGACAACCATCACGGGAAACTGCCAGTGTTTCACAGAGTAGCAGCAACATAACCATACAGTAATTCAAATGTTTGTACATAATTATTTTAAAACAAACACACAACGCAACATTCACATCTTTTCCTATGTACACCCAGGATTCCACGCTGAGAGCTAGTGTTTCTTCGCCTTGTCTTTCTTCTTCTTCTTCTCCTGGTATTCAACGATCTTCTTGTGAAATATTCCTGCAGGACAAAAGGACAGGAGCTCAAATCAGTTCACCGTCAAATAACATTAAGGTGTTTCAGCATGAGCTCAAGTGACAAGACTCAGACTTATTAAACTACATACTGCTGATGATAGTACGTCTGCTAATAAAAACCCCTTCCAGCTGTAACTGTTGGATGCTAACAAAGAGCAGGAACCTTGAGTAGCTTAGTGTGTTTTGTCTAATGAGTTCAGTGATGGAGGAAGGGATGCTGCGAGTTATTGTGCTGGATGAGTTCGAAAGAAGGGAAGGGAACACATCGTTTGGGCTAAATATTCATGCCTTTGTTTTGGTAAAACAAAGTTCAAAACTGAGATGCCATCTGTTTCAGCTTTTATCTTAGGCTACGTCCAGACTGCAGGCTAAAGTGACCCAAATCATATTTTTTTGCCCATATGTGACCCCTTTTTACTTCCAGTTCGGTTTGGGCCACTTCCATATGTGGTCCAAATGAAGATACAGATCGGATCTTTTTAAATGTGATCTGAGTCTGAACACAGAATTGATGCGACTTTGACATCACTCTAAAGCAGCTGTTGTCAAAGTTCTGCTGAAGATGGAGCTGCGGTGAATGAAAAAGCTCCTCAAAAAGCCATATTTGAACATGTGGCTTTCTTCTCTACCTCACTATCATCTGCTCACAAATTCCCTTTCTTACACCTGAAATCCACCAGATTGCGAGCTCTCTTCTGAGTTACTGCATGCTACTTGTGTCTGTGCAGACACAGTAGAAAGAGAGAGAGGGAGGGAGAGAGTGCCTGTCCATTTTACTGGCCTGGTGTGGCTATAAATTTTGACAAATAAATGCAGGTCTCAATTAGAAGCCTGGTTTGTTCTAAGCTGCTTATAATCGCACATACAATTATGTTTAGTTTTGTCAGTATGGACACGCTACACTTCGTGAGGTCAATACAGTTAAATCTGAATTTTTTTGAAATAAACAGTTTGATAGCAGCTTATTTTCTGTCTTTGCTGAGTGAGAGTTTTGTGTGAAAAGAATTAAAAGGCTGTCCCAGATATAAGCAGGGTGAGTTCAGTGACTGAAGCAAATAAAAGCCCAGGCTGTTCACTTCAACTCAAACCAGATCTTCTGACACCATGCTCTGCTCCAGACCCAGCACCACACTGTGTAATGCTAGCAGCAACGTGTTTGCTTATGAGAGCAGGACTTTCTAGGGCTACTGTGACCCCAGTGCAGGTGATCACATGTGATGACGCCGTCCAACGCCTGAGCTTTGCAAATGGAGCGTTCAGTGTGCAGACCGCTCTGTATGGACATGCAGCCAAGATGACGACCTGCAGTAAGGGCAGACCTCCACAGCAGCCTGCCAACACAAAGTGTTCTCTACAGGTCACCTTGGATATGGGGAAAAGATGTAATGGCAAGAGGGTGTGTGATATAAACCCAAACATCTTCCGTGCTTCTGATCTCTGCCATGGCATCCACAGATATCTGGAGACCACCTACACCTGCCTCCCAGCAGCAATCTTCAGCGTAGCATGTGAGGAGTCTTCAGCAAACCTGCACTGTCCTAGAGGACAGGTTATATTTCTCTACAGTGCTTATTATGGACGCCGTGACTCCACCACATGCTCTTCCCAACGACCTGCCTCTCAGGTCCAAAATGTCAACTGCTTAAACCCCACGAGCAAAGTTGGTCAAAGCTGCAACGGGCAAAGCAGCTGTGCTATCAAAGCCAGCCACTCAGTGTTTGGAGACATTGTTTTGGCACTTACAAGTACCTGGAGGTGGCTTACACATGTAAATAACCTGGGAATTAAACAACAAAATATTGCAATGCACGGAGTCAGTGGATGACATCAAGAAGCCAATGAAACATTGAAATTCCAAATAGAGCATATAGCCAAAGGTATTTGGACACCTGAAAATGAAACTGTTGTTCACCATCTCATACCAGGCTAGTCAAGTGCACTGGGCTAAGTGTCCAAATACTTTTGGCCATATGGTTTAAATACAGTTACTCCATATATGAATCAAAATGGGAACAAAACTTGATTTAATAAGCCTTTGATCAAGTAATTGAGTTTTCTGTTTTCTCCTTGTGATACACAAATAAAATTTGCCTGAAGTAATGTTTAGCCAAGTCAGGCGTAGGCAGCTGAGCCGGTATTAGGTTGTTGCAGATATATTGTTGGCTATAACACTTACAGTCAACAATCCTTTTTGTCTGAGGAAGTGTCATCATTACAGAGTTGCTCCACCAGAGAGTGCTGTTGATTCCCCATGTTCAGGGAATCCTGTTCGTTTCAGTTATGAATGAGTGATTCTTAAAACTGTCTATTATCAATGTGTAACAGCTGACTGCACTACACTGGTCTTTGCTTCTGATTACCTGGAAAAACACAGTGGATGCTCTGGAAACATTACCACATGTCCACTGTGTGTACAGTGTGTACTAAGTACTAATATTTGTAGTACAGTGTTTTTGCTGTTAGTATGTAAACATGTAAGTATGTTTGATTCTTGTAACAGGAAATGAAACAAAACTTCACAGAGAGACAGCTGGATGTTTCCCAAAAGGTGTAACAGTAGTTTACACATACTTCCTTTGTGCATTGCATTGTGGGACAATAGTGTCCATCATGTGTTTTAGTCTTCATACTGACTGTTTTGAGTTACACAGTGTACGACATTAACATACTTTAAACCTGATTAGATTTATTGTAATGGCTGGATGTGGGTCAGCTGTTCCTCCTTCATCAGACCTCTCAATCTTCTAAATCTGACTGGTCTGGGACGTAATTATTCATCTGATTCATCCATATTTAAATCTCTGAGCTCTAAGAGGTGCAGTGAGGCCCTGCAGAGTAATCTGACTGCAGCCCTGCAGATGTATCTGGACCTGGATCAGGTCTTGGAGGTGGATTATTGTGTCCTCACCCTGCTGCGGTCCTTGCTGCTGATGCTCCACCTCCTGGATGAACAGGTCAAACATCTGCGTCTCGATGAACTTCTTGACAAAGTGTCGAGTGGTCTTGGACTCGATGGCCTTGTAGAAGCTCCTCTTTTCGAACACGGGCCCCCCGGCACCACCGAATTTCACATAGGAAGCGTAATGGCCCACTGTTTTCACAAAGAAATACAGGAAGGCTTCCGACACCACCCGGTTCAGCTCCTCCACCGCTGAGGGACAGGACAGAAAACATTAGTGGTGATGGAGCCAGACTCCTGACACGCCTGAATTTGATTCTGCAGCTTCCTCACTTGATGCTTTCTGTCTGGTAGTCAGAGCCTCGAGGATTTCAGCTTGGAGCTTCGGCGGCAGAATAGAGCTTTCATCACCGATCTGGAAAAGGGAAATTTTACACAAATGTTTTAACTGACAAAATGTGTCCTGTGGACTTATTTATTGATACGACACTTACTGAAGTGATGAAGGTCTCCTTCTTCGCCTCAGACAAGTCGACCACCAGCAGCTGCGTTACAGACAAAGAGGGGTTCACTAGTGAGCTCATTCAGATACACAAACCCCACCTCTGAGTCTTCCAGGATAACTCACATCAGTCTGGTCCGTGACCTGGTCCAGCAGGTGTTTCTGGACCCCCAGCAGGTAGGGGGTGGGCGCCATCACCACATCGATGAGGATCTCCGGAACAATGGAGATGAGGGTGTGCTGCCAGGTGAAGGGATAAAGGAGGGCCGCTACTGCATGAATGATCTGGGATAACGTGCTGCAGAGAGACGAGAGAGACGAGAGAGACGACGTCTGATTTATGATCACTTCAGTGTCTGATCACTTGTGATTTAAAGCTGCAAAGGTATTATAAGCACAGGTTCATTCAGCAACAACGCCACATCTGGAGATCAGCCTACTCAAAACTCTGATCCTTTTTCCAGACTAGTGAGTACACCGTAACACTTCTGATCAACGCAGATATTATACCCAGTGAAACACTTCCTGGAGGGTTTTTACATTTAAAGATCATGACCTTTTATCTGCTGGAAGCTGAGTTTGAGAAAGTGAGTTTGAATTAAACAGAACAGGTGAAGTTAAGACTACATAGACTACATAAAATAAATGCCTGGTTCGTTCTGCTGCTAGATAAATAAAGCGTGGGTACGAACTAGCTGAACAACATAGTGTTTATTTCTAATACATCACACTTTATACTGCCTTTCAGGAATATTATCTTGTGATGAGAAAATCTCTACATTTACTAGCTACTTAGCAAAGATAACGTGATGTCAGTGTACAGTAATTAACACATTAATCATCAGCTGTAAACGTCTTCAACCTGCTGTAAAACCTAAAAAATGTCAAAATGCCAAAACAGATGGCAAAACAACTCGGGATGTGGCAGCAGAAGTACCAGATCTGCAACTATCAATTCGTTTTAATCATTGATTAATTGATTTTAGTCTTGTGAATGAAATGAAAGAAAATGGTGATAAATGTCCCTCAGTTTCCCGGAGCCCACGGTGACAGCAGACGTTTTGCTTTGTCAACAGTCCAAAACCCAAAAGATTCACAAACAATCATTTAAAACAATCGCAAGTGCGTATCAAAATCAATTTTCAAAATGATTTAATGAATAATCTTCTGTCAGTTGACCAATCAGGAGCAGCAGTACAAATGTTTAGGAACCATCTTGGATGAGGATTTCACTCAGTTTGAACATTAGCTATGATCAGCTGGTTGGGTAATCTCAGTGTGATAAACATAAACGTGTGAACCACTGATGATCTTTGCCACTTGTTTCCAGGCAGAGCCACACAGAGCTCAGGTGGACTCCCAGCATCCTCTGCAGTGTGTTTAATCTGCTTACTGCAGGTTTTACCTGTCTGGAGCTGGTTTCCTTCTTTAGCTGCTCTCTGACGGAGGGGTTGAGGTAAACCTGTGTGCTCTCTTGTATAAACTGTGGTTTGTGTTTGTTGTTGTATTCCTACTTTGTGTATTGTGTAAATAATAGCGCACAGGTGAGTGTGTAATACCCCAATTCATCAGCGATGAAGATGATCCGTCTCTCCAGGACGGCGGCGGCAAACACCAATAACACCTCCTCGTCTGTCAGGCAGCGGAAGAGCGTGGCGAAGTCTACGTGTTCGAGCCAGGAATCCAGCGGTCGTGTCAGACTGATGATCTGGTGAGTGAGAGTCACCACATCACAAACATGTCAACACACGGCTAACGAGCCACTGGCTTCCCACGCCGCCACCGTCTGGTGCTAATAAACCACTTGTTTAAAGGGAGGGAGGAGGTGCAGGTTAGTGTTGGTGCTTTTTATGATTTACTTCCTCCACTTTAAATCAGTGTTTATATACAGAGCAGCTCCTTCCTGTGATTTCTTTATAGGTTTATTTGATAGGGACAGATGTTATAAACATAGAGAATTGTATAACAATTTTCCAACGCACAACATCACAGCATTTCCAATGCCCGTCCCTAGAAGGGCTTTTAACATTACATATACAACAAACATTAAGCATAGTAACAGTAAAACAATTGAGCACATACATGTATACCACCCACCGATCCCTCCCTCCACCCCCCATCCCTACACACGACCACACGACTGATTATCTTTTAAAAACTTCTTCAGTTTAGTTTTAAATTCTTGATGATTTTGTTCTGTTTTTAGCTCAATAGGCAGCTTGTTCCAGATCTTAGCTCCCTTGATTGAAAAGGAAGTATGGCCGAAGGATGTTTTCCTATAAGATATTTTGCAATTTCCTGCAGTTGTATTTCTGGTTGACAATCCAAAGGCCTTTAATGGCTGTACCATCTCACAGAGAGCCTGAGAAGTCTGTCCATGCAAACACTTCATGATGAGGTTTGCGTGTGCAAATGCAATATAGTTATCGAAAATCAACACGTTCAGGTCTCATTGTGAACTTTACACAGCAGGAGAAGCGGGTCTTTGTCTGGTCATGGTAGCTGCAACACAAACGGTGGACAGCGTCAGTGAATACCTGAGATGACTGAGCTGTTGGAACATGCGGACTGGTGGTGTTTCTACTGTGAGGTAACATGACAGGTTCAGACAGCGCTCCACACAGACACACCCAGCTGGAGGAGCTCACTGGGCTACCAGAGAAAGGAGCATGGTCATGTGGTGTTTAGTGTTTGGCCTTGTTGTTGTAATGTGTGGTTTTATGTGGTTAGGCTATATTTTAGCTCAGTTTAAGTCAATTCTTTGAGTCTGAAAGGGCAGCTGTCTCCGGAAGGTTTGCAATATATAAACTGGGCTGCCCGTTGTTTCCTCTTGTGTTCCTGAATGTGGTCATATTTCTTTAAAGCAGCTTGGCGCAGGTCCAGGTTGACGGGCAGATGTTGAGACTTTATTACTGCAGAGGGAGATCCTAGCTGCTCTCTGAGACACACATGTAATCTGCCTGCATTAAAGACATATGACTTCACTCAGTGACACAAGAGGAACAGACTGAAAGTTATTCCTGTAGGAAGTCCCGGCTCATCACAGCTTATAAATGCGACTACTCACAGTTTCTTTTTAAGATATTTTTCAAGCTAAAGTCTAAAACAAAACTATTTATTGCATGTTAATAATCTGCTGTATTTTAGTTGCACATTTCCCTATCATACCAGCCACATAATATATATATATATTTATAATTTTATTTTAAGTATAAAATAGGGATAGGGAACAAACATTACTGCAGCCAAGAGACCAGATTTAAGAAGTTTTATACCTTTGATCTCTTTGAACCGAATTCAACTCCATTTAAGGGGACTGTCCATCAGTTATGACGGCTCTATACTCACCAAAATAACTCGCTAATAACACGGTGAGACAATCAGGAACTGAAAGTCAGGTGCGTTGGCTTGGTCAGAAGAAGCAGGAGGTGGGACTGTAAACCGAGACAGGTCGGGTCATAGTTTTACTGTTCAACTACACTTTCTCTAAAAAGTTTGTCTAACTCAGAGGTTTGTTTCCAACCTGTCTGACCACCTGACTGCTCACGTGTCTTTGTGCATCGGAACTTCTTGTTTGAGATGTTGCCACGTTCTGAGATTAAAGAAATTTATAACTATTATATACTCAAAGCACTTTTACACTACATCTGCATTCACCAGTTATAGACATTCATACACTGAGCCTAAGTGGCGGAATAGCCACCATGGGCAAATCGGGGTTCAGTATCTTGCCCAAGGACACTTTGACACGCAACCAGGGGGAGCCAGGGATTGAACCGCCGACGTTACGATTAGCGGCCAACCCGCTCTATCTCCTGAGCCACAGCCGCCCTTAAGATGCATGACATTGTACATTTTGTGTTGCATCAGAAATCGTTTTGAACTTCTGCCTCTGTTGATCTGAGTCTTTCGTTGCAGTAAAATATCTGCATCATCAAACTATATGTGAGCAGAAGAAGCGGGGGTTTGATCTGACCTCAGTGCCCGACTCAGGAATGAAGCTCTTAATCTCCACAGTGTGTCCTGGAGCTGGGAACGAAGCCTCCCTCAGCTTCTGCATGAATGGGTAGATCATGGCCATGGAGATCTGCCGCCGCTTCTCCACCTCGTCAAATATCTGCGCACACACGCACACACACACACACACACACACACACACACACACACACACACACACACACAGTCACAATGCAGCACCAGTAAATATAATACAACACATCTCAGTCTTTATAGAATTATTTATTAGAATTTAGCAAAACAGGAGATGTGAAATTAAAATAAAGGAGCAGATCAGAAAATAGGGAGACATCTTACTAAAATATAATCAAATGTTTTCATAAATAGACTTTTGAGTCAGTGAAAACACCGATCTAAACTTACTAACAGGAGCAGTGTGCAAGAAGTTTTCCTACTTTAAAAGATATTTAAATATGAAGAAAAGAAACTATCTATTTAGTCTGCAAACGTTATTTCCCAACATGAAGGTCTTAAGGCTGTTTCTAATCCACACTGCCAGGAAACTGAATCATTGATTTATATTTTTATGGCCTTTAAGTAGTCACATTTAAATTCAAACTTCCGCCATGTTACTGAAACCCCCAAATTCCCAGAAACTTCCAGAGGACTGTAAAGCTTTAATTCAGCCAATCAGTTATTCACAGCAACGTTCGGCTCCAGTCGACCTTCAGGCTGCGTTTACAGCCAGTGACACACGTCACTAAACACTAAACAACAGAAAACCACCGGACAACAGGTGTGTCTAATCCAAACAGATGAGACGCCCTGGACACACTGAGGTAACCACAGAGCTCCTCTCACATACAATATTTATCAATAAATATGTCGTAGGATTTTCCTTTTGATATTTAGGTTTCACTTCAATATGAAGCCAACCAAGTTACAAGCTAGTTTTATTGACCAAGTGTGCACCTGCCAGGTATTTATCACAGGTGATCAACCAGGTGATTAATGAAGGAACAGTCGTAAATGCTGACATGAAGTCCACAAACACAAAACTAGTTTCTAAAAGACAGTTTGATATTTTTCTAATGTTAATAGAGAAGCAGAGCTTAGTGTAGTCAGGTTAAGAAATATAAAAGACTCTGAAACAGACTTCCTCTTCTAGAAACACTCAGGTGAACTCACCTTGGAGAAGAGGCCGAAACAAGCCAGCGAGCTTATGATGCAGTAAGCCTCAGGTGGTCGAGCTCCTTTCCCTCGAGGCTGCAGAGCAAACAGAGAGGACATTTCATAAACAGAGTGAGGAGTCCTCTAAATGTGAAGACAGCTTCAGTCTGCACACTGACCAGTAACCTCCTGCAGTAGCCATTTCTCCTGCTGCCGTCAATCTCCGTCAGAACGAAGGAGAAGGTCTCACTGGAAACAGATGATGCGAAAACTCAGAACAAGTACTGATGCACCTGAACACAAGTGTAAAGAGGCGGAGCAGCTGTACCTGTGGTACTCAGTCAGAGGAGCCCAGTTGATGCCCTCTGGGAAACAGAAGAGAGTGATTGCCTTCAGCGTCTTCTCCTCCTCCTCCTTCTGAAACCTCGCCATCCCGTCCCTCTGAAAGTCACAACACACACAAACCTCTGTTCTTTCATCACATAACATGAACATGAGTGTTTCCTGCTTCACAGTGGGGACAAACTCTCCTGCAAGAAACCTCAGTTCAAGTTATTTTACACTCGTTTAACCATCTCCAGCAGATTAATAGACCGATAAGATGATAATTTGGTTATTCTTGGACTGAGTTACAAGCAGATAGTGCTCTGTCTCAGGTGGACAGCACTGACCTGCTGGATATCCGTTCCACCGTCAGACTGACCTTGGGAAACTGGTAGGTGATCTGAGGTTCGTAGCCGCTGCCGTCCTTGGTTCTCTTGAGGCTGACCACCACCAGATATTCGAAGAAGTACTGCCCGCTGCCGAAGCGGTGCTGCCTGGATGTGTCTGCCACAACCGGGGCCGGCGGCTCTGTAGGCTCAGCATCTCTGACTCCTGCACAGAAACATATTGTGCTTTAGCACTGGGGGTTCCCACTGTGATCCAGCTGGAAAGGTTTCCAGGCCTCTGTAGATCAGCACTTCTTCCCTGCTCACAGAAGTGCACTGGAAAAAGAACCCTAGCTTCAAATGAGATGGTAAATCTAAAGTATTCCTTTGATGAAGGACACGACAAACCCCCACCCTCCCTTATTTACTGTTTGTGTTGTTTGATTAAGGAACACCTTCTGAGGGTCAGATGGTTCTCAGTCTTCAGTACAGAGCTGCAGTCAGGGTGTGGTTAGCCTAGCTTAAAGACTGGGAACGGGGGAAACTGCTAGCCTGGCTCTGTCTAGAGATCTAAAACACACCAGCAGCTCTAAAGCTCACTGACTAACATGCTGAGTCTGTTTAATCTGCAAACAGACAAAAAATATCAATTTGTGCTTTAAGAGGTAGCTAACTTGCTGGATCTATTTCTTGTCCAACAGTGTATCCACCCAGTGTTCTGGTCTCTGTACTGGTAAACCTGGCATCCTCACTGTGACAACTTATCCATCTTATGATAAAGTTTATAGTTGGGACTGGCTCAGGTGAGTCCTGAACAATCCCTTAGTTATGCTGCTATAGATAGGTCTAGATTGCCGGGAGACCTCCCATGATGCACTGACCTCTGCTCTCCTCCTCTTTCTCTCCCTCTCCTCCTCTTTCTTTCTCTCAGTATGCAACCTCATACCATTAATGCATGCATCTGGATCTGTGATTGCAAGCTTCCTGCTGCCACCATGTTCCTGCTCCAGTTCACTGCTACAGTTATTATTACTAGTCCTACTGATATCATCATTACTATTACTTGTATTGATATTTGTGCTGCTGCTGTGTTCTCTTGGCAGCCCCAGAGTCTTGGTTCTGCCCCATGTTTTTGCCTATTAAAGGGAGTTTTTCCTTCCCATTGTGGCCAAGTGCTGCTCACAGCGGGAACTGTTGCGTCTGTGTAAAAAATGTATGGTGTAGACCTGCTCTAAAAGTGCAGTGAGATGCCTTCTGTTTCTGGAGCTGAGTAAATAAATTTGAATTATTGTATGTTGTTAGCACGTCACAGCTTGTAGTTGTGTTACAGTATGGTTGGTGAAAGGAAGTGTTGAATACACTGTAGTTATATTTCTCGTCTCTTTGGGTCTGTCATTGTGCTGGATAATTTATTTACAGTCCAACACAGTCTACAGACGCCTCTGCTGCTGTGTTCAGAGTCCACTTATCTCCTTCTCTGCTGCCTGCTCTTGTGTTCTCTGCTGCATTCCTCCTCCTTTGTCTAAAATAAAAGCAACCAGCAAGAGTTTGTCCTCAGCTCAGCAGCCTTGTGTCTCTGTGTTTCAGGCCTGCAAACCCTCTAACACTGCATGAATACTCTGCCTCTGTGTGCTTTGATGGTCTTTAGGCTTTGTTTGCTTTACAAAGCCAGATCAATACAAAAATATGTTCCTCCTGAAAAACCTGTTTATTGGAACAGAGTCTGTGGCTAACTCTCAGCTGAGTTTGGGTAAAAACACTCCAGTAGATTGAGTGGTTTGTGTACTCTAGAAGCAACAAAAATATATTTAACCAGCGCTTCCTGTGGCGTTACAGCGAGGAGGAGACGCCACTGTCTCGCTGTTCACCAAATGAGAGCACCTGGTGTCTGTTTGTAAGGTCAGTTCTGATCTTTTCAAAACAACTCTCTGAAAAGTGAAGCCAGTGCTGAAGTAACTTAAACCTGCATTCTCTCTAACAGCCAGCAGGGGGCGACTCCACTAAAAGAAGTGTGATTGAATAGAAGTCTATGAGAAAATGAGGCTGCTGATTTATTCCCTCAGTAAACACTTTCCTAATGAGTTTATGGTCTCAGTCGCTAGTTTCAAGTCTTCTTCAACACAGCATGATGTTCATTTAGTAAATTATGGTCCCATTTAGAGGAACAGAGACCAGGAAGCAGGGGAGGCTTTAGGGACCCCTCCTCACAATGTTCCCAAATATTCAGCACTAAGGTCCAAGTGAATCATGTTTCTGTGATGCGGTTAGTTAATACTCACTATCTCTTTTGCCTTTGCGGAAGGAGGACCACATGGCACTAAACCTCTTAAGGGCCCCTTGTTGTCCACCATCATCTTCACCTGGTGGGATACCTGCAGGAGAAACGAACCAGCTGCTCAATACTCAGTCACACAACAACATTAGATTCTCCTGCTAGCTTAGAAGAACCTGCACAGTATTCTGGTCCAACATCCAGAAGAGGAGGAAGAAGTGTTAGATCCACCTTTCAAGCCTACAGGTGGATGCTTTTAATACTATTAAACATTATGAAACTTTAATTTGACTATCCAAGGTAACACAATTAACTTGTAGACAAGAGCCCTTGTTACTCCGGCTGCTGTACTTACTGTGTCTCCCAGTGACATCAGAGATGAGGTTACCTTTGGGCTGCTCACCTGGACAACACAGAGGAAAGTCAGGTGAATAAACGGTCCTGACACAAGCATGTTTACTGCTGTACACACTGTTACCTACATTACTCATTTCGTCTTCTGTCTGCATCCACGCGTCATTTTCAGCCAGGAAGGATCTGAGAAGTCTGGTTTGAAAGCTTGTTCATCACTCTGAAATGTGAGTTTCCTTTATATATCGTATACATCGAGACTTCATGTGTAAGATGCAACAGATGTTGAACTACTTTAGTATGAAAGTAGGCGCAGTATGATACATGAGATAAGGTAATTTATTGTTCAGCAATAAAACAAGTATCAGCATTTCCTAGGACCTAAAGTTAAGTTGTACAAGAGACGTAATGATGCCCATGTGATAGCACTACTGTTTAAATACCTTCCTAATAAATGTCCAGGTGTTATTTAAACGTCAGGCTGTAGCCATGGGTCAAATTCACTTTAATGTGCAGCTGAAGGTATCTTGTCTCTAAAACTGTGACAATGAATTTAAAGTTTAAGAAGCCAGTGAGCTAAAATAAACTGTGCTAAAGAGTGCTTTGAGGGACTCTTCTGAGGAGCGTTTATACAGAGCACTGTGCTGATTGAAACGCTGGTGAAGTCTGAGGCCTGAAAACTAGCTGGGTCTCCTGAATCCAGGCCGGACTGCTGTCACATACTGAAGCTCAGTACCTGTAACCTGTGTGTTCCTCTGCGTGGCTCTGGTTGTTGTGGATCTTTAGCAGATTAACGCTCCCCGAGTGCATCATTTGGATTGTTACCATATGCCTGTTGCCCAATGAAGAAGGAGGTTTTGCAACACAGGTCTTCCTTATTAATCCCTGTGTTTACTGCAGCGCCTGCTGAATCATCTGTTTACTTCCAACTCTGAGGGAACAATTTTTACTGCTGTATTCAGGACTTGTGGGAAAAAACAGCTTTCAAAGTGAAGATTCACTCAAATTTATCTTTCAGATGGTAAATAAACCACACTAGGAAGAAGCGGTCTTAAATGTAGACTTCTCTTTACTAGACTACTTACTTTCCGGTTTTACAAACTAGGAAATATGTCCTAAAAGTCTCAGATTCATCTTTCTTCAGCTGGACATAAAATCCAAACTGTTTGGAGATGCAGAACAGTTCTGCAATTTTAACATCTGTATTATTATTATTATCATGTATTCATACATTATTACTTTACACCAGTGGCTGCAGACAATCTCACACAAGAACTACGTTCTACCACAGAAATAGTCCCTTGGATTTATGTCTCATATTTGTGTTATCCCAAACCTCTCAGACTTTCTGCATTACGTTTTCCTTGCACATCATTTTTTAAGGGGCATTTGTGCCTTTAATTGAAAGAGTTTAGTCAAGAGGCCAACAAGAAATGTGGACAGAGAGATGGGAGGGAGACATGCAACTAAGTTCCCCCAGCCAGAATCGAACTGGGGATGTTGCAGGTAACCAGCCATTAGCCTTGTAGCATGAAGACTGGAGACAGGCAACAGATACCATAGCTCTGTCCAGACGCAACACAATGCACCTAGCTGCTCCTGATCAACTCGTTTTATCTCCTTTCTTCAACCTGTACAAAGACCCTTTACAATAAAGTCGAATCTGGTTTTCCATGGGTTCATGTGTGGAACTATTTCTCTGCTTTCTCATCTAACTATTGATAACCTGCTGTCACAAAACAATTGATTTGGCATTACAATTCAATCGGTGTTTTCCTCCAGGGGTGAACGGCAGGCTATCTGTATATGACTCCTAAGAAAGGTCTAGACTAACGCTGTAACTAACACTTATTTACTTATCAATTAATCTGTTGATCATGTTTCTCGATTAATCGATTAGTTGTTTGGTCCATAAAATGTCGATCAGTGTTTCCCAAAGCCCAAGATAACGTCCTCAAATGTCTTGTTTTGTCCACAACCCAAATATATTCAGTTTACTGTTACAGGGGAGGAAAGAAGCCAGAAAATATTCACATTTAAAAAGCTGGAATCAGAGAATTTAGACTCAAAATGATTAATTGATTATCACAATTGTTGCTGATTAATTTAATAGTTGAGAACTAATCAATTAGTTGATTTATCGCTGCAGCTCTAGTCTGGAACACCACTCTATTCCATGCATGAAAAATTCTGAATACGAGAAGATTGATAAATTCTCTTAAATCACTTATCTGTCAGAAGGAGTGCCCCTCTGTATGTTTGCTGTTGAAGGTTTTAAATAATAATTTTCCAAAGATTTGAGGAGCAAAGACAAACATCCACCTCCAAACACTGGGCACATATAACAAAACCCATCACAACCACATAAACAGTCATTTGTACCTTTAATGCTGCAACAAAAGCACATTTCTAAGTGTCCTGACACGACACGCTGCAGTTCTGCCCGTTTACTATAAAAGGGACCAACCCAGATCAGCCCGGCAAGGACAAATATGGGTTGAACTTGTCCTGAGTGGAAAAAGAGATCCTGTTTAATGAATCACTGTGTTGAACTCTGTTGGTAAAGACGAGACACAGAAACCGGAGTGCTAATCCCAAGAGATTCACTTTAAGACTAAACTAGTAACACTTCACCACAAACTGCATTCTTGTGGTCGTCACTGCTGCGACGTTTGGTTTCACATCTATCATGCGTTACAAAGCCAAGTGAGCTGACACAGAAGATCAGCTGGACGTATCCTTGGTGACCTGCAGACCGAGCAGACATAACAGGACTCCCGCTGGACTTTGTCCAGTTTCACTTTCAATCTGGCTCGCCTCCCTGGTTCCTGACAACAGCTGAAGCCTCAAGTCTGCAACCCATGACCTCTGACAGTACGAGGTTTTGCACTGTGTCAATAGCAACGGCAGTGTTTACCCACCCAACGCCTCGCAGTTACACAACTCAGCTGGCTACACAGAAACACACAACATACACAGCAGAAACTCTCTCAGGTTGTAGAATCTTTGTTATACTCTTGATATAAACTACATGAGCCTACACGCTCTTGGCCCTGCTGCTGTTCAGCTATGATGTGGGTGTAAATAACAGCCCTGGTTAACAGCTTCACGCCGTGAGGCTCTGAACGTGTCAAAACACTGCGAAGCCTACAAGAAAAGGAATGGCGCAATCACTAAACACTGCCTGAATCCTCTACATGTGTTGTTTTTCTTTCAGAAAACCTGCAAACAGCAAACTTCAAATCTGTCTACACATCTGTTTAAGTCAAGCCAGTTTATTTATATACCCCAAAATCCCACTCAATGTTTTTTTTTCTATTTGTCCAGTTATATTCATAATAAAGCAGTTCTTAGCTTCTAAATTTCATCCTTTTGTTGTCCTGGCTCATTATGCAGAATCTCACTTGGAGTTTGCTTCCTAAACTGCAACAACTCAGAAATGTCTCTGTCAGTTCAGCTCCCGAGGCTTCAAAGAAATGTCACAGTAAATCCTACAGTGGCAAAGTTAAGAGTTGACATCAACGGCAGGTTTACAGATATGAAGTTTGGCAACATGTTGAAGTTTAGTACGTGCACTTGTCACAGACTAAAATCCTGTCGACACCTTTAACAGTCTGGTTAAAAATGTTGTTTTACGGGAATATGACTCCACTTTAAAGGAAATATAACACCAAACTGCATTTAGTAAAAAGTTGATTTACTGTTCCCCTCCCAGTCGTTTGAGATACAGAGACACAAAACATATCACTGGAGTCTACTAATCAATTCGGATGCTTTATATGTCCCGTGCTGCACTTTATTTCACTTTAACTACAAAAACACACCGTTGGCTGGGCAGTACTTCCTTAACCTGATACACGTGTGGGCACAACAACTTGCTCGAGAAAGGTAAACATCGCACGTTATGGTAAACAAATCACCTGTTTAACAGTTAACTCTTTTTTTATCCGCGTGTAACCGATTAATACTGTTCACATTGTTGATCTGTGTCCGTCACTCACGTAACGTTAACGTTACTCACTCCATCTACTCTTCAGGATCGCTCGCGCCTTCTTCCTCCTCGGTACCGCTTCACTCATCACTGCTCCGCGGCAAAACACCCCGTGAGTTATCAGTCCTGTCCCTCTCAGCAGCACCGCAGCGGAACTTCATCGGGTCCATTCCCGCACACACACCGCATCCTTATGGGGTTCCGGCAAACTGCTGTGCGCGCGCTAAGCGGTCCTCTACCGCTCCCTTGCTGCGTTCACGTCACGTGCGACAAACGGCTAGTACCTTCTTCGTTGCTATTAAATCAGCATGTTTACGTTGTATCGGTCATGGCTGGTTTAAAGACATCAGAACATCAGACTCCCGCCAAGAAAGTTCATCGAATAGATGTTACAGCTCAGCAACAACAGAAACTCAGCACAGTGTAACACTGAAGCAACAACCAGCAGCTTTTAGCCATCAGAGAGCTGAGTCAGACTCACCTCTTCCACTCTGAAAACACTGATTGTTCACTAGTACTTTCAGCTTGCAGATAGAGAAATATTTTCACCTATTAGAACTACAAAAGGTTTACTAAGAACTTCAAAGTTCACACATCTGTCAAGAAGCCTTCGATCACATCTGTTATCAGAGGGTTAATAATATCTAGCATATCTCCCAGCTAACTTGTTGTTCACTGTAGTTCTAGTAACAAACGAAATTATCTGGATATAGATGGATTATAGAGGCACGACAGTAATGAGTAATTTTACACTTTCATAAAACTGGGGGGCTTATTAGACAATTGTAAAAATGTATGCAGCAGGTATAGCCTGACTTTACATTTTGTTTTAAGCCTGCTAGCGAAATTTTGCATCCCAGGTAATATCACAAAAAAGTTCAAGTGAATTACAGATGCACCTTGCTTACCAAGCTAGCTAGCTCCACCCTCTCGTCCAAATATGGTCACGTCTGGTTCCAAAAAAACAAAATGGCGACGACCAATCTGTCAAACTGGAGGCTTCAAAATGTTAAGTCTACAAAGAAACGGGTGACGTCACGGTGGCTACGTCCACTTGTTTTTTAGCATCTGTGGTTAAGCTCCAGAAACGCTGGTTCCTACAATTCCCATAATGCAACTCAATATATACGTTTTTTTTTTTATTAGCGATAACATCATAACCATCCAAGGTGGGCTGACCCCAAGCTGAAACTGTGAAACGATTATGCTCCTGTAGAAGCCACAAGTCTGTATGATGTCAGCCTTAAAAACATGTTTTATTCACAATGTCATGGAGACATCCTACATGTCATTAGGTCGGAAGTCATTTTTGTGACTTATGGGACAAGGTTGGCTTATGCTGAGTTTCGGTCACAGCTGGACTTACCCAGTGGAAATTTACGACTACCATTAGCGTTCCATGATGTGCATGACGGCAAACGTAAACAAAAATCACGGCTGACCGTAAAAAACTGATGTTTCTTTGTCAAGTCAGCAGTGAATTGTGGCCTGTACTACGAAGCGGGGTACCTGGCTTATCCAGGTAACTTCAGGAGTAACTTCGTTACGTCGGGTGTAACTTCCCGATTAACCCGTACTACAAAAAGTGGATAGGTGTTACCCGGGGTCTGTTGCCATGGCAATTTACGCTGCATCTCTAAACTGCTCCGAGCAGGTTTTGTTCATGGTTAACTCGAGGTTACCCTGCACGGGGACTACACTCCACATCTGTACTCAGTTTTAATGATGAGAAGTAGGATATTAATACACACCACTTCATAAAATGTTTAGATTTCATCCTGATTTGTTCCACTGGGATTGCATTGAAGTTCTGAACACATGAGCATTAGGTTCAGACAGCGAGTCCTGCAGCCTCAGTGATTTTAGAGAGGTATCTTAATTAATTAACGGGATAGTTTCTTAGATGTAGCCCGTCTGTAGTCTATAATTGAATTCTCCTAAGTGTTTTCACGTATTTAGATAAACTATTTTACGTGTCCAAAAAATAGGGAGCCAGGGTCGGGGTTAATAACCGAGAAAAAAAAAAATCCTATGAAAGTGTGAAATTTAGCCTACAAGAAGAAAAATCAGAAATTCCCCGAAATTAATGTCATAAAAAAATCAAAAATCACTCTGTTTTCTTCTGAATACGCCCAATCCAAGGCAAAGTCTCTAAGGTGCATGGTAGTGACTGTGGGCTAAACTCAGGAGTATTTCCCCACTGCTAAATCCGATTGCAAAGTTTAATATTCCAGTGCATGCATAATACACGGCAGACGTGTGTGTGATGTTGCAGCCTTGCAAAGTGAAGTTTCTCTCATAAATGTGTGACTATAATGTCAGAGAATATTCAAGTTTTTTACTTGTAGATTAATCTTGGAAATTAAATTCTGTCTCGGATTATCACCCCTCTCCGCTGGCTCCTTCTTTTCTATTACAATGGACCTTCTGTGCAGTTGTACCCAATTACATCTTAATCATATTACACATAAAAGAAGAGCCCATAAAATACAGAATACAGAACTACAATAAGAACATTGTGAAGATAATTAGGCTACAAATTTACTCCATGTGATGCCAACAAGCCTTCCTGGCTTTGTCACCCTCCACGATATTAGATTTAGCCGTTAACTTGTCTTTACATTCATAATTTCCTGACAGTACCAACGTGCATTCCTCTGGAGAAATACTGAACATGAGTTAACTCTGAGTAGGTTGAACTCCCTTTGTAGTACTGGCCATTGGTGTTAATGAAAACGAGTGACATTGCAACATATTAACTGTGTTCCTGTCTCGACACATTAGTCGGTAATCTCAGTCGAGGTGGTGATGGAATAGTGGATAAGCCTTTGGTATGATTGACCCAGGTTCAAGTTCACAGTGATACACCAATATGTCCCTGAGCAAAATACTTAACCCCTAGCTGCTCCAGAGGTGTGGAACCTCTGACATGTATAGCAATTGTAAGTCACTTTGGATAAAAGCGTCAGCTAAATGAATGGTTATTGTTGATCTGCAAAAGTCAGAAAATTGTGTATTTCTACTGTTTTCTCATTGTAAACATTTTCCTGAATAACGTTTGTGCAGATGACTTTCAGAGACTGTTTACAGTAACCAGCTATTCTTAAAATTATAATATGTATTATCTTAATTAAACACAGGAAAATATAGGCCTACTTTATGTTGCTTTTCAGTTTATGGTTTACATGTGCTTCTATGGGTGCTGCTATTATTGAGTGACGTCTGCTTCTTCATGAAGTCGGGGGAAATGGTGGATTTGATGAGTGCCCAAGTAGGAACTCCATCTCTGAGCGGTGTTCACTTGTACTTGTACTACAGGTTTTGAGTTCTGAGTTGTTAAACTTAAAACTCTTGTTAATAAGTATTCTCTGAAACGTCAGTAGAGTGAATGAACAGGAAATTCAGAGCCGTTCAGAAAGCTGGCAGCCATATATCATACGATATACTTTATTGTCCCCATGAGGCAACGCATTCTCACTCCCAGCTGGCGTCGCTTTGTAAAACCCTGGGTACGCTTCGTTTTTTTTACACGTAGGTCTAGTTAGCAACAAAACTACTTGGTTAGGTTTAGGAAAAGATCGTGGTTTGGCTTAAAAGTTACTTACTGGACTTCACTTACTTAAGTTATGTTACTTGTGTATCCTATGTAACCTACATAACTTAAATAAAAACACTTAATGTTGAATTTTTTTATTTCACACTGGAAACGAACACCCCTCTCCTGTGTGAAAGTCTGGTTTCTGGCTCACTGTCCACCCCAACCACCTCCTTATTTGGACTTCTCTGTTATATATCCTATACCTACCTTTAGCATTCAAAAGTTACGCTACAGGGCTTCCCCCAGCGCGTTAAACTATGACACAAAAAGTCCCCCCAGTGCGTTACAAACTGACGCCTTTTTGATAATGCGTCCATATGTGATGACTTGAGAGTGAATAGGAAAATTTGTTTTGGGCTCTGTGATGCTGCATGCATTACAAACAATAAAAAACACAATCAACAAATAAACAGACATCTGAAAAACATTTTACCCAGTTGCCAACCTTGCACATGTCACCATATTGCTCAAACACCTCTGTTGCAGGCCTAAAAGTATTACACAGAAAGGTAGCAGTATATTGCACATTTAAGTGTGTAACAGACTCTTATTCTTATTCTATATAAAGAGGGCTGATGGAAAAGGGCACAAATTCATTTTTACATTTGAGGACTCTGTATATTCTGCCTGATGGTAAAAGCTCATACTCATAGTGAAGGACATGGTCTAGGACTCTGTGCTCCTTAACTGACTGCTCATGAATAGTTTGGAGGTCTGTGTTCTTCCCTCCCCGTTATTATTACTATGGCAGTCTTTGTGAGTTTGGATTTAGACTGTACAGATAGATTCTTATACCAGGCCTGTATTTCACATTTCAGACTTTCCAGTACTGCCTGAATATATGCAGTCAGTTTCTGGTCCACGTTGTACAATCTTAGCCTTCTCGGTTTGCCAGGTGAGCATATACAGTATGTACAATATATTACACAACAGACTTCAGAGGAAGACATAATACAACTGGTTTCACAGGCCTGGTAATACTTCTCATGACAGTCCTTTATTTGGCCACAGCACCATTTTGCACTGGGAAACAAATGCTGATTGTTTAGGATCTGGATCTTGTTTTGATATATAGGCTGATAATATCACTGACATTTAAAATACTGCATGGTGTGTAGAAATGTAGGGACATGTGAAAACCTGTATTTGATTTCAAAGATTTATTCCTTATTATTCCTTGCGGTCCAATCTTCTTTCAAAGTTTTTTTCAAAATCAATATGTCAGTACATCTTTAAACTGTTACTGGCCTATAGGCTCTTTTATTGTCCTATCTGTGTCTCGTCAGCTCAGTTTGGTTTAAAGGGATTTAGTGGAAAATAGAAATTTACCTCCATCTGTGTCAGAACCACAGAACTGTGGCGCACTGCTTCTGCGTGTTCCTGTATTCAAGAGCGAGAAAAGATTCGGCCCATTTATTTGAAAATCAAACACCACAACCCCGTCTCTCAAAAATTAGGTCTACGTACTACTAAAAAGTTTTTACTGCTGCCTGCATCATTTCGTTTTTCCAGTTGTTCTTCACCTCATAGAAGTTGTGTGGAGGTGTTTGATCTTGTCTCTGGTTAAATATTGACAAAGAAAACAAACCCTTTCTCGTACTTGAAGCCACAGCTGACTGTTTACAGTTGATATCATTAAAGAATAAATGCGTCAGTTACCCCTACCAACACTGTGAGGGAAACAATGGACTTTCAGTTTAAACATTTTGTTGTTTTAACACAGGCAGCATTGTCTTTCTTTTAAAACATCTTGAGTAGTATATAACTGTAATTTTTGGGAGACCGGGTAGGTTTTTACCACTCAAGCGGGTTCGGAGCTCAGGCCAGGCTAAACAGACTTAGCTGCAGGAACAAGCGAATCAGCAACACAACGCAGAAAGGTATAGGGCACTTTTAAAAATACATCTGACGTCCATCAAACTGAGGAACTGACCATTTAAAGCAAATGGTGGTAAGGTTTATTTCTCAGGGAAACTGTCAAAGCATCAAAGTAGCAACAAAGACTGTGCTGGAGAACTAATCCGCCTAACAAATGCATGAACATTAATTCTTTAAACTGCTCAACATTCGGAGCACATGAGGAGGCGGGTGGAGACAGCTGCAGCAGCGAACAGCATTTAGCGTGGGTGCATCGGCAGATGAAAGGTGTGTTTAGACCGAAGCTGTTTTTCACCTCCACTGACTGTGTCTAAACTTCCCTTTGCATTCTGTGAGAACACACCTTAAAAGTATTATGATAGCCACACTCTACACCTGGATCAATATGATTGGACATTACTGATCAGCTGGGAGCAAAGCAGCTGATGGATGGGTCAGCAGTTGCAGAGCATGAGTGAAACAGCTGATACAGTGCTCTGCCTTTAAAGAACGCTATACTGCATTTAGCTTTTTGACCTTCATACATACCTGTCTTCTTCACATGGTCCTGCGAGGCCTCGTCTTCATCCAGGACTGACTCTAGGAGTTGTATGTGATTATTGGTATCACCTTAGCAGATTTAAGCTTGTAAGAGAGGGTCTAATGAAAGTATATAGTTTATTATATGTTGTTTACCTTTTCTGGATGTCTCTCGTACTGATGAAAAAGACAGCAGCCCTCTGCGTCGTGTAAATCCACCCTCATCATTGCTGTTGTGCCGTTCTGCAGAGAAGAGTGGTCAGTAAATAACAGGCTGATAGAGATGCAGGTGTCATCTTTAATTAAGTGAAAACAATGTGAATGTGTAATAATGATCCAGTATCTTACTTTTTATGCGGAGAGAGGAGAAGCTGAAACTCCTCCTTGTGTTTGGAGACAGGTGGTTCTCTGGATTCTGAGAGAAAAGGAAGAAAGACCCATTTAAATATAAAACTATGATTCCTAATGATTCTGGTGACGCTGCTGACCTTTCATCTAGTGCACAATTTTCACGTTTGGTCCAGTGTGTCTTAACTATAAATGTTGTTGGTCCCCAGAGGATGAACTCTTCAGTTTGACAAAGATTTTTAATAGCTTTACTGACATTACATTTCCTGTGGATGTTCATGGTGTACAGAGGAAGAATGTTTTTTTCTTTTACATCATAAGGATGCCGCACACCGCTTTCCCAGCCAACAGCCATTTTCCTGTCAAGAAGTCGGCTCGCAGACGGACAGTGTCCGCTGAAGAGACAAAAATTCTTTAGGATGAAACTGCTTTTAAAATTTTAATGAGTGGGCCTGTTTGTTTTGGAGAGGAGACAACATTGAAGGTAATTCAGCTCCCGGTAGAAACCTGAACAGTCAACACTGAAGGAATCCTAAACTAAAAACAAACTGAGCAACTAAACTAAGTTAACGTTAGCAGAAGCAGCTCAGCTGTAAACACAGCAGCTGCTAGCTAGGTTATTCTAATATGGGCTGATTCTCTCTAACCAATCAGCAGTCTGCAGGGTTTTCATGTCACCTTTTTGTATCGCCTCAGCTCGCTTGGAACCTCAACGGAGTTGGTACCAAAAAAGATACCAGATTTGCCCAATGGGGTGGTAAAGAGGCTTCAGTGTTTTCCCCTGACCCTTAAGGCCAAAATTGTGACCTTTATATATGACCTTTGTAAGTCCTGCAAATTAAACAAGAAATAGTGTAAAAGGATTTTTCTGATCTCCCATCCCTTCTGTAGGACAAGGGGCATCTGCTGAAACTGACGGTGTTGTTTTGTGATATATGGATATGACATTTCCTATTACATGGCTACTGAAAGTAGTCATTATTGATGGAAGTTTCCTATTTTGGTCCATTCAGGTCATTACATGATCTTCGATTTGTTCTGTGGATAATCGTGGTCCTAGAGTACGAACCATATGGATTTTGGTGATAAATAGAAAATAATCAGCGCAGCTTTAAATTCTTGTAGAGTTTCAGCTGTAATACTGTCCGTTTCCACTTCTTTTTTAAACGCTAAGGAGATTTTCTGTAAACAGCATGTTGGTCTGAGGCGTACATGCTCACACTGTCTGGTCTTTACTCGGCTCTAATAGTTTGTCTGCTCTGTTGTCACTGAAGCTAGCTAGTACCAGTTTACCATCCCTTTACTACCACTAAGCCACTGCTGTTGTTGTTGTTGTTGCTACTTTTATAGCACTGACCCTTGTTTTAATACTCAACTGGAGGCTCATACCGCATGGACCGTGAGCATTGTTGGATCTGCATGGGAAGACATGGCCACTATTTATAGCTAACCAAAATGACAGCACATGACGATGCCCTATGGGAAAACTCCCCAGCAATATAAACCACCAGTGTACAAGTGGAATGCATGAAGGCAGGGTCAGGGGAGCGTAACATTGAGTATTTGGAATATTCATTTGTTAAAGTTGTTTCTGAAAGCTTTATCATTTGCACTTTAGTCAGTCAATGAACTGTTCTGGGAAAACTCCTCTGGCACAGGAAGCATCAAGTTTTGTGTTTCTTGTTTGTTTTGAATAAATTAAAGAGCAAACAGGTAGTGAGCATGAGCAGTGAAGGAAACACCAAGAAGAGAGCGACCCCTACATCAAGTCACAGCTGTTCATAGAGAAGTGATGCCATAGTGACTGACACAGAAAGCATGATCAGACAGTGAGCTGGCTACGCCCACTTCTTTTATACAGGCTATGGTTACATACAAGCAGGGGGAAACAGCCAGCCAAAAACACACCGTCTAATCGGACCAAAAATGAATTGTAAACTTTTAGGAACTATTTCTTGACAAACAGCAGTGTATCCACTTCAGTGCAGCATCTCTGTCGGTGAGTTCATGTTTTGGTTTGATGGTACCAAAGCTGATAACCTCCTTGGGTTGATAGTGACTGAAGCCGGCTGAAATAGTTCCAGCACATAGCTCCAGCTGTACGTTGTTTGTGTTGAGATTAAACAAACATGATGCAGATGCTTTAGAGGTGTTGGTGGACTGAACTTTGGACAGAGCCAGGTTGTTTACCCTCCCTCCAGTCTTTATACAGCAGCAATCATTAGAATAAGACACTACAATCAAGTTCTACATGAAATCTGACCCTGCTGTGTTCTCCAAAAACCACATCAGACCACCAAAATGCAAATGCCCTTTCAGCCCTGTGGCTAGCGTCCGTTGGGGGGCTTTCAGGCCTGTGAACACTTGTCCCCCCTCTGGCTTGTCATTCAGATAAGACTTATCATTCAGATAGGACTACTTCAAAGGACAGACGGCTTCAGGCGGCTGTAGTGACCATGCCTGTGAGTAATAAATGATGTGGTTTGCGCTTCAAGTACTTCATCTGTAACTGACAACAGACCCTCAGGGGGCTTGAATGCTCCAGGTTCACAAAAGGTGAAGGAGTATGCAAATCATTTACTTCAGTAAAAGTAATACAATGCAAAAGTACACTGTTACAAGTAAACGTCCTGCATTAAAAATCGTACTTGATACTTAAAGTAGATGTAGAACAGAAGCTGTCATGACTTTTGTCATGTTATAGGATTTTTTTTACACAAGAGCATTTTTATTGTAGTTGGTGAAATACTTTAGACTAACCCTCCAAACATTTCTGTCTGTCACTAAATCCTATAAATCTTATTTTGCAGTCTGAAAACATCAACTTGTTTTAATAGAAATGTTTAAAAAAGTGTCTGCTTCTCGAAACAACAAGGCCCAAGGCAAGTTGCAGTAATTTGCATTGAAATTAGTTGAAATATACCAGCTACATATTTTTCTCGTAAAAGCTGCATATATATGCAAAATTTGCAACGTAACCAGAATATACAGTACATACTGTATATAGTACAGCTGTCATGGAGGAAAAAGAATAATATTTTCCACTGAAATGTAGTGGAGTAATAATAATAATAACTTATATTTTTTTAGCGCCTTTCACGGGACCCAAGGACGCTTTACACATAACTACAGAGACACAACAAACAACAGAACAACAAAAGAAGGTCAATCTAGACTGAATGCCGTGGCAAAGAGGTGGGTTTTTAGTAGATTTTTGAAAGTGTCCAGAGAGGGAACATTTCGGATCTCTGTGGGGATGGAGTTCCAGAGGGTGGGGGCTGTATAGAGGAGAGTAGAAATAAAAAGTATTAAGTAAATACAATTACCTCAAATCTGTACTTAATCCCAGTACAGTAGTTGAGTAAATGCGCTGCAGCACATCTCCCATAAAGATTATTTATTATTTATTTATATAAAGCTGACAGAGTTAAAATCCAGTTTGCTTTATCAAGTTACCACAAATTCAACTACAAACTAAGACACACACAGTGTACAGGAAGTGGGAGAACTTCTGGACTCAGACCAGCATTACATGTTATAATACTAAACAGTTACCAAGTTATGGCAACAGATGATGGGATAAAGTAATCAAACAGCGTGTTTACAGTGATGTGTTGTGAACAGTCGACCTGCAAGAGACCATTCAGAAGGAGTTCACAGTTAATCAGTTAATCCACTGATTAGCAGGTCATTTTTGATCAATCTCACACTGAACTGAGCTGACAATGCCTTCTTAATTTCTTATTTAATTAATTTCTATTCTATTTCTATTTCTATTCGATTCCTGTCTATAATTCATGTGCGTTTAAGAGTTTAAATTTCAAAGAAGGACAAATGTATTGATCAAATATTTGCTTTTTGTATGCAGTGCCTGTCTGTGAACATCCAGTCCACATGTGGTGACACTCTGGTCATTATTTCCAGAGACACATATGTTAAGGCAGACGCCGTCCCCCCTGGAAAAGACTATGTTTTCAGAATTTGCGGATTTGGGGAGCATCAAACATCAACCAAAAAAAACTAATTTTGCAGCAAAATATAGTATGTTTCTAGTATGTATTGTCAGTTGTAGATCTGTATTTGATGCTCTGTTGATGCTTGTATGTTGTTCCTCAAATGTAAGACGCTTTGGATAAAAGTGTCTGCCAAATGAGTAAATGTAAAATATTTTTATACAACCAAAACTACTTGTAACTCAAAAACTAAAGTCTTTTTGGGGGATTTGTTCATCTTCTATCAGGGCCCTTCTGCATGATGGTGCCTCAACAACACATTCTCACTCCCAACTCGTCACATATGGACGCTTGGTCAAGACCCCATGGCGTAGCTTTACAACGACCTGGGTACCCTTTAGCGTAGTCTTCGGATTTGTAGGGCTCCGTGCAACATCTGGTTAGACTGTCAAAATAAATCTAGAGATTAACGTTGTGAAATTTGGTTAGGTTTAGGAAAGGGTCATGGTTTGGGTTAAAATAATTACGTTTCGTTCGTTAGGTAACTTATGTAAGTTAAGTAACATTACTTACGCAACCTAATTAAACCTACATAACTTGAAAAAAACAGATTTTTACTTTTTGTTTCACACAGCAAACAAGTCAGGTTTCTGGCCCACTGTCCACCCCAACAACCTCCTTACTCAGTCTTATTGTTAAATATCCTACATTTAACATTGTGTTGAACTGTGACGCTAAGGGGGTCCCCAGTGCGTTACAAACTGACGCCAATGGGTCTTGACCATGCGTCCATATGTGACGACTAGGGAGTGAGAAGTTGTGAAGGAATTAACCAGGTTCCGAAAATGCAAATAATGAAATTACTACAAACCAAATGACACACAGTGATCCTGGTACTGGGGCTGCTGGGGGTCCTGGGGCAGATGCTAGCTTTGTTTGGCTGATAACATGTGAAACATTAGCAGTGGGGTAGTTTTTTATATAGTACTGTTCTCTAATAAGGCAGCTTTTGAAAAGAGTCTACAGGCTTTATAAAATGGCTGTATGAGTGGTTAATAAATCATCATCAGCAATACAATAATGTGAAAGATGCCTTTGGCCGGTGTTAAAATATGACCTAAACATGATCATAATACTAAATGCTCACTTCCTAATAAATCACAAAGGTTATGAATGTTTTTAATAAAGGGAAGTCTGTCTGCGGCTCATTTGCAGGTGTGCAGGTAGTTGCAATAGCCCATACTTAAGGTTACCAATATTTTGTGGCTTCATGTGTCTACATATGCTTACCCTTGAGTTAAAAACATTACCCTCCCCTCCTCCACCCACAGCGAACATCATAATGGTGTGCACGTTGTAATGTAATTCTCACCACAGGAAGTAAAAGTGAGGTTGTCAAGATCAAAGTTCTCTATTCCTCCTGTCATGTGATATTCACAGGAAATATGAGCTTTACATTTCACTCTGCACTTTGTCTTTCTGCTTTCCTAACTGCCACCAACTGCACAGAATATTTGCACTTTCATTTCTGATCGAAGGTGAGGTGAACATGAAAAAAGCAGGTTAGTCACTGCTGAACTTAGACAAACAAGGAGCTGAGAACAAAGTGCAGGTTAAGGATTACACTCACCACCTGCGCTGGCTGGGATGTCTGGTCCATTAGTCTGAGCTGATCCAGTGCTGACGTTAAGACTCTATCATAACTTGGATTTAGTCCTTCATCAATGAACACCTGGCTAAAAGCGTTCTCCTCCCAGCAGGCTGTGTGTCGAGCTGTTAATAGTAACGGTGAAGCAACAAGTGCACGTACATGAGGAAGTGCGCATGTTTGAGTGTGCGGTTGACGGACTTCAGTCTCAGACTGGGATTTCCTCTTTCAATGTTAAACCAAAGTACAGTGACGTAGACAACACAGTGTGTGTGTGTGTTGTACAACCTGTTCATCAGCTTCTGAAACCAGTCAGTCTGTGTCTACCTGCTGAATATATCCAGAGTCTGCTTGTGTTCGCAGTCAGACCATAGAAAATAATAATAAGATATACTTTATTTAATCCCGCGAGGGATTATGTTAGTAATTTACACACAGGTCAGAAAGACACACACATAAACACAACCCATACTAACACACAGAGAGATGTCAGAGTGAGGGGACTGCCACCCAGTGCGGCGGCCCGAGCAGTTGGGGGTTCAGGGGCTTGCTCAAGGCCTCCTTCGGCAGTGCCCAGGAAGTGAACTGGCACCTCTCCAGCTACCAGTCCGCACTCCGCAACTCGAACCGGCGTCCCTCCAGTTCCCAGCCTAATCCTTACGGACTGAGCTACTGCCGCCCCAACTTTTCATATTAGATTATGGTGATCTGTTATAGATGAGTGTCCAACACATAAAGACAGTGGATGTTGTGTATCACTGTGCGTTGTGAAGGCAGGTGAATATTGGTCTTTGTTTATAAAATTGTTTTTTGCCTTTTTCAGTGAACTGGGAGGCTTGTGTGTATTTCTTTATGTTCTGTCTTTTATACGTTTGAAACATGTCCTTTGTGTTATGCTGCTTCTTGGCCAAGTCTCTCTTGCAAAATATATTTAATCTAACTGATCACCTGGTTAAATAAAGGTTAAATAAAAATAAAGTAAAGTAAATATCTGAACAGGCTGGATGTGTCTCATCCTGCCTGAAGCTAACTTCTCTCTGGGCCAGTCATTCTGAGGCTGCTGGGTCAAGTCAAGTCAAGTTTATTTGTGGCTATTATTAGCTGAGCTAATATCACATTTAATGTCTCAGTGGGCTTTGCAGGCCAACAACAGCCTCAAGGTCTCCAAGGAGAAGACAAACCTCCAATACATGTAGCACATAAAACATAGAAGGAGACATGATTCAAAGACAGGTCCTGATCCTTGAATAGCTGGATGCGCAACAGGGACAAAGGTGGGAAATCTGAACAAGAGAAACCAAATCAAACTTAAAACATTGAAGTCCAGTGTTGTTGTTATACATTAAATAAAAGATGTTTAATAAACATAGACAGACCAGTGATCAGTCCTGTTTACAGATAAATACAATTTAAAACCAGAAAGAAAATGACACAAACAAGCGCTCCTTTGCATGCTGCTGTTGTCGTTTGCAAATCCAGCTTCTTTCACATGGACGCCATTAAAATCAGCGCTCTCTCTGTCAGTACAGCCTTCAGGTGTGCAGGAGGCTGATCTGTGTTTGTAATGTGTGATGTGTCTGTTTAAAGTGAAATAGTTCATTGGATAAGAGAAGAAGACAGAAAACAAGAGAGAAGGTGTTAAATGTTTACAGGAAATGCTGAGATGAAGCTCGATAAAAGAACTGAGCAGATGATCTGCTGAACGGCTGATGTGTTGGGGCTTCATCACAGCTTGTGTTGCAAAGAAAATGACATGAAGCACTTTGTCTAATTTCCGGAAGGAGGGCTTGTGATTTTCTTTTTTAGTTTGCAAGGTAGTGAAATTAAAGTTTTAATAGAGAATGTGGTGCTGTGTGGTGAGCCGTGAACATACACAATGATAATAATAGCTCAGGCAGGGCCCTAGCTTTTTGAAAATGTGGCCCCCTGAACAATTTAGCATAGCTCTGACTCTAACAGACCAAGCAAAGGATGAAGTCGGGTGACATATTATAAAAAGACAGTCCATGTAAGGAGGCAGGACTGGTCAAGCCCTGGACTCGCTCAGGAGAACGGGGTTCAAGCCCAGTGTGAAACAAAGTAAATGTTTAGTGTTACCGACACCAAGTGGTTTTTGCTGCCTTAACCTATTCAGGTCAGATATGTCACAGCTGTGAAGAGATTACAGGCTGCAGTCGTGTCATGTAGACAGCCGAAAAAAGGAAGTAAAACATTTTGACCTGGGTGGAGTTCTTTACTCACATCACTTCTAATATTCAGCTTGGTGTTAATGTCACGGAACAAACATGTTTTATAAAGCCACACCAACACACCATCAGCAGTGTTAACACAGTGTTAACAACTGCTTGTTGTGAGCAATGGAGCTGATCACTGAGTATTTCACTATTTTTTCATAACAAATGTAATAAATAAATGACTGTAGTTTAAACCGGCTTCTCTCTTACATCCTGATTCATACTTTATTTATCTTCACACTGAAGTTTAGCAGATATCAGGTGACTGAAGCTCTGCGAGCTTTATTTATTAAAGCTGTGTGCAGGTGTTTGGGCACTTGCACACGTGTTTGCATGGACTGGATTAACATGCAAAGATCCTTCCATCTACGCATCTACTTTACGACATTTAAAGCAGATGAGCATGTAAGTAAGTAACACCAGCCTCCACGTAAATCACATTCAGCCTTTGAATCATGTGGAGCAAGATTTTAGTCTCCATGAGCCTGACATCACATAGTTTTTTCACAGGCCTTCTCCCCAGCCCAGATGGAACGAGATAAGCACTCTTATTGAAACATGTTGGTTTGACCTTGTCTGGTCTCGGGCTCGTTAATGGATGTTGGAGAAACAATCAACCAATCAGATCTTTGTAGACCTACAGTTGTGCTCATAAGTTTTTGACTTAAGGATAGTGATCATATGAAGACATTTGTTATTACATAGTTGTTTGAATGAAATAATAATGATAACAGAAATCACCCAAATGGCCCCGGTCAAAAGTTTACATACCCTTGAATGTTTGGCCTTGTTACAGAAAATGGCAATTAAAGGTTAATTTCCCACACCTTTGGCTTTTTTAAATTGCAATTAGTGTCTGTGTATAAAGTTTGTTAGCTCTCACGTGGATACACTGAGCAGGCTAGATACTGAGCCATGAGGAGCAGAAAAGAACTGTCAAAGGCAGCTGTGGCTCGAATTGCCCCTGGTGGATGTCCCACCAGTATGAATGTGTGTGAATGTTAGTTTCTGTTTGAGCACTTAGGCTCTGTGTGTGAATGTGATGTAGAGTAACAGTGCTTTGAGTGAAGCCTAGAAAGGCGCTATCTAAATACGGATCATTCAAAAGACCTGCATAACAAGGCATTGGAGCTTTTAGAAGGTGGAAAAGGATATAAAAAGATATCAAAAGTCAGTCAGTACTGTTCAATCAATTTTTAAGAAGTGGAAAATTCTCTCGATACCAAGCAAGATTTCAGCCAAAACTGCGAGAAGAATTGTTCAGGATACAAAGAAAAAGCCACAGGTAACGTCAGGACAAATACAGGCTGCTCTGGAAAAAGACGATGTGGTTGAACAAAAATGAGCTGCATGACGAGTTGCCAGAAAGAAGCCTTTACTGCGCCAATGCCACAAAAAATCCCGGTTACAATATGCCTGACAACACCTTGACACCTCACAGCTCACAGCCTCACAGCTTCTGGCACAATGTAATCTGGAGTGACGAGGCCAAAATAGAGCTTTATGGTCACAACCATAAGCACTATGTTTGGAGAGGGCCATAGTGAACAGAATACCATCCCCACTGTGAAGCATGGTGGTGGCTCAGTGATGTTTTGGGGGTGAGATCTAAAGGCTAAGGGAATCTTGTGAAAATTGACGGCAAGATGGATGCTGCATGTTATCAGATAATACTGGCAGACAATTTGCTTTATTCTGCACAGAAGCTGTGTTTTTACACATGGTATATATGTTACCAATTCTCCAAGGGTATGCAAACTTTTGAGCACAATTGTACATAGAACTATGCTTAGATCCACCCATAAACATAGACGCATTTATCCAGAGAAAGAAGAGAGAGAGAGAGAGAGAGAGACCTCGACCCCTTCCTAAGAGTCGGATGTTTTAGATGCCTGTAAAAAGTCCAGTAGGAGAACTGATCAATCATCCCATAGTCTGTCCTGCCTTTGGACTAATTCCTTGGGAACATCTTAGTGTTTTAGTCGTGGAACCTGGACCAACTTGTGACCAGTTCCATCTCTCTTCCTTGATCACTCACATAAGGCTGTAATGTCCAGGTGACACTGTTGCTATAACTGTAAACTTTCCCTCTGACTTCTTCTTCTAACTGCTTGTATCTTCCTCACCGTTACACCACATCCTGTGCATCATCCTGTTCGACCCGTTCTGTGCACCATTGTATCACTAGCACAGTGGGTTCACTTTTCTTTCTCCTCCCGTCTGCTGAGTTTGAGTGCCTGTAGTTAATGACAGTGTGAAGATCACGGCCAGCAGGAGTGTTTTTATTTATAACTGATATAATCGTTAAAAATGGTCTTGTGCAATCTATGACTTCGTAGTCAGGTTGCTTTTCTTAGATTAGATCTGTTGGCACAACTCAGGGACTTATTCAAATCAGCAGTTGTTATGCAACGGTGAAGTGGGGGTGGGGGGGGCTACCTGTACCTTCCTGAAAGCTCTTCTATGAACAATAACTCACTGAACTGAACCAGCCTGTCTGTTCTGTCTCCCTTCTGCCTGTACTCCCGTCGTTGGCAGACGTTGCTCATGTTGGACAGAACGTGTCGCTGTGGCAGAAACACTGTGGCTTTGCGTTTCCTGAGCAGGTTTGTCTGTCAGCGTCATCCCTGGATAGCATCAGAGATCAGCAAACTAGAGCCAGAGCTGAGGTGTAGACAGGACACTGGAGGAGATGGACCTGCAGGAGGTTTTTTAAAGATCCTTTCTACTGACAAAGAAAAGAAGAGATACACAGATCTGAACTGTGTGTCATGGTGTATGGTGGAATGAGGAAATGGATAATGCAGCCAACATCAGCTGAATATTTCTGTAATATATTTTAAGACTTTAATATTAAGAAACTCAGTCAAAGCTTCATCGGGACTGTGTGGGTGTGGTTTGAGCAGATTTAATTGATCATCAACACAACAGCTGTCATCAGATTCAGATGCTGTCTTTAATGTGACATGACCAAAGCTGCAGTAACTGTTCCTATCGGACTCCATCACTGATCGTAATAGGCTGAAGGAGAAAAGTAGTTTGTCTTGAAGTGGCCCTACAGGCCTCGAGGGTGGTGGCTCGATCATTTTCTAAAATCAATGAAAGCTTTTTGACAATCTCACGACCAGTGGCACATTACAGCTGCAGCTATTTTGATAATCGATAATTGGTTCCAGCTTCTTAGATGTGAATATTTTTTGGTTTATTTGACAGTAAACTGAATAAATCTTTGGGTTGTCGGAGCCGTACTGCAGATATTCAAGTATAATGGTTGTCTCAGTTAAACTTACTGCTTTTCTTTCCTGCTACAGCCTTTAATATAATTTAGTAAACCTTACAATGTCTGCTCTGTACTGGGTGTTTTGAGAGGTGAACACCGGGGCCCCCTGGTGGATTAATCCTGATTTTGTGTGTGTGTGTGTGTGTGTGTGTGTGTGTGTGTGTGTGTGTGCGTGTGTGTGTGTGTGTGTGTCTGACTTGTTGGCAGCTTTGCTCTAGAATAGAAAATCATGAACTGGTGTGATGAATTTGATTTATCATCATCTACAGAATGCACACATAAGGATATTGTAAGTTTTAAATTTTAGTTTACTGAAGCATGCTTCTGCGCTGTTCTGGATTTCCTTTATGACCTGGGGAAAAAAGTTGACCCCCCTGTTTGTCATAGTATAATTCACACCCTGAGTTCAAACAAGCACACGTACAAGCACACACCTGGTTGCAATCTTAAAACCGCACCGCTAGTGGCCACTGAAAACTATATTACCCCTTTAACTTTAACTGTTTAAAACACACTACACAACAATACACCTACTGTATGTTCCTCACGAGACACTCAGGGGTTTAGCTTCAGGTGGCTAATGTAAGCTAATGCAACATTATAGATAGATATCACTGACTGACTCTTCTCTACCTGTACTACTAGCACGCCACACGTATCAGTGGTTTTATTACTAAAGTAAAACAATGAGAAAACACATTTGTACAGTCCTGCAATACAGTGTGTCACACTTTATAGATGATTAATTTATAGTCATGAGACACCACATCTGTCCGTGATAACGCAAAATGATGATTAAAAATCTCACTTCACTCCTCACTACTGAGAGAACAAGACACTTTTGCACAGTCTGGCGTTAGAGCCCCTGCACAGCCACAGTCCACCCACACAGGTGTTTCCACTTCTTGATCAGGGCTCTTCTCAGTCCTGTGTGGGAGCCTACAGACTGTTTGGATCTTCTGTTGCACCTGTTAGGGAGAAATCATTTACACCTTCAAGGTCTGCGCACACCAGAATATTACAGCCATTGACCAGATTCTAGTTTGTAATGAGAACTCAGGTATAATTTTTTTTACAGTTTTTTTCAATTGCTAAGATGCAACGGTCAAAACCGAAGCTACATTTTTAAAACTCTTCACACAGTCTGCGTTACCAATGTGCATCTTGGCCATACAGTTAATCTCCCCTCCAAAAATCACTCAAACCACCAAAACACTTCATAGAAGTGTCAAAATAAACTCGTTCAACCAAAACACTGGCAACAATTCTCACTCAGAAAGTATTCATTGTCACTCATAACACACTGACCTTCAAAACACTAACAGGAAGCACTACGTAAATTTGAAGAACTTTTATCTTCGAAATTTGACATAAATCAGTATTTCATTATAGAATACAGTTGTTCTCAGTCACTTTCTCAGATCAGAATTAAAATTCTACTTGTTCAACCTCCACATCATCTAGTCACTAGTGCACAGCAATTTCTCAGTCTTTTAAAAATGTCTTTGACACATTTATGCAGATGATTATGTACAATTGTCTGCTGTTTCCTACATTATCATTTGCTTACTGTATGTCATGTTGATCACAATGTATTACAGTATACTGGTTCTCTGTCTATCTTGTCATAAGTTCATTGCGTAAGTCACTACATGCACAATGGTTGAACACTTCATAATCTGCAAAGCATTTTTTCTACATATGTCTATTAGACTTTTTCCAGCGGAGCTGGGAACCTTATTGTAATTGCTCGGATTTTTATTATTTTTATTTTTAGGGGTCCAAGCCCGAGTGGGGCTGGGAACCCGCGAATGTAAGGCATCGCGGTGCCCAGTACCGCGAAGTGGCTGGGAACCCTATTGTTTTGTTCTCGTTTTTATTAGGGGTCCAAGCCTGAATGGGGCTGGGAACCTGCCAATGCAAGGCATCGCGGTTGGGAACCCTATTGTTTTCGTTCTTGTTTTTTATTCTTCCGAGCATAAAACTCATACTGCGGTCTAGATGGTAACTGCTAGGGACGCGAAACTCCTAGGGTAGGTCCAGTTCACTGCACGTAACTCAGGCGCAAAAATCCGCACACTTCTACCTCTAGGGGGCGCTAAGTAAGGTCAACGCGTATGGGCTTGGAGCTCCCGCCTATGAAGGCGGATATCAAAAACCTTATATCCACGCATTCGGGGGACCGAGCTGAATCTCATGGTATAGGCCACGCCCATTTCCGCCTTTTCGCTAGATCGCAAAAACTGAAAAACTTATTTTAATTCTCCACCGAAGCCGCAAGTCCGATCGACACCAAACTTGGCACGGATAATCTCTGGACCAAGCTGATGAAAGTTAGCAGAGGAAATTTTGATCCGGAAAAAAATTTCGCAATTATATGCTAGCAAATGCTACTAACAGGAAATTATGTCATATCTTCGCTTTGGAATGGCCGATCGACACCAAATTTGACACCAAATAACTACGGCTCACTACATTGCACATTCATTGTCTACATGTTTGGGGGATGCTGCCGATTCCAATGGTATAGGACACGCTTCTGTGTGATGACGTTTTCATTTCACGAAATTGCGAAAACTGGAAAACCTATTTTAATTAACTCCTCCGAACCCGCAAGTCCGATCGGCACAAAACTTGGCACAGACCATCTCTGGACCGAGCCGAACAAAGTTTGTAGAGGGAATTTTGATCCGACAAAAAATGGCCCAATTGCTAACAAGCTAACAAATATTTACAAAAACGCTAAAAACAGGAAGTATAACATATCTCAGGCTTGGAAAGGCCGATCAACACAAAACTTGAGGACCTTATTTGGCATGCCCCCCTGAGGGGCTGTGCAAAACGCTTGGACCCCGCTTATAACTGCTTGCAGTTCTAGTTGTAATGGAATATAATGGAAACGGCCGCATCGGGATTAGGCTCCGTAGTGCTTTTTGTGTTTTTGTTAATTAACGCTGTTTTCTGCCGTCCGGACAGCAGCGTTAAGAGCTCTTAAACATTGGACTTTCAACTGCTCATACTATTCCACCGCTCTTTATTGACCCTGGAACTTTCCCGGAGTTATTAGTTGGAGGAGCAGCAGCTCTGTTTGGGATCCTTCGGAAACGCGCAGGAGAAAACGTGAAGGCGCACTGGTTAAGCAGAGAAAGCGGGTATTTAGCACTGCGCTCCCTTCAATTCACCTGGCGAATGTCTGCTCTCTGGTCAACAAAATGGACGAACTGCTGCTACTCAACAGAACTAACTCGGACTTCTGCAGATCTGCTGCCCTCTATTTCACCGAATCCTGGCTCACTGAGCGCATCCCGGACAGCGCACTTCATCTACCGGGATTTAATCTCATCTACGCGGATTGCGAAACGGAGCTCACAGGAAAAACAGGAGGCGGACTCTGTTTCTATATAAAGGAAGGTTGGTGCGCAGATGTCACAGTGTTGAAGAAATCATGCAGGCCTCACCTAGAGACATTATTTATAAAGTGGGAGTTTTCCTCGTTTGTTCTGGTCGCCGTTTACATATGGCCTGTGTCAGTAGTCAGGCGTTACTACACCTGGCCGACCAGATAACTAACGTGGAGAAAAAAAATCCAGACTCCCTGCTCATAGTTCTTGGGTACTTTAACAAAGCAAACCTCAGTCATGAACTTCCAAAATACAGACAGCATATGTGTCCCACCAGGGACACTAACACACTGGACCACTGCTACACAACATTAAAGGACGCCTATCGCTCTGTTCCCCGTGCAGCCTTGGGACTCTCTGATCACTGTCTGGTTCATCTTATCCCGACACACAGGCAAAAACTAAAATCTGCTAAACCTGTTGTAAAGACTGTGAAAAGATGGACCAACGAGTCAAAGCTGGAGTTACAGGCCTGCTTTGACTGTACTAACTGGAGTGTTTTTGAGGCTGCAGCCACTGACCTGGACGAACTAACTGACACTGTGACATCTTACATCAGTTTTTGTGAGGACATGTGTGTGCCGACTTAAACCTTCCGCACATACAACAACTAAAAATCTGGTTCACAGCGAAACTCAGGCAGCTTCGTCAGACCAAGAAGGAGGCCTTCAGAAGTGGGAACAGAGTCTTGTACAACCAGGCCAGGAACACGATGACTAAAGAGGTCAAAGCTGCAAAGAGGTGCTATGCTGAAAAGCTAAATAACAGCTTTGCAGCCAACGACCCCGCTTCGTTGTGGAGAAGCCTACGGACACTCACAAACTACAAGAGACCATCCCCCAACACTGCTGGTACTCTTGGTTTCTACTGTAGATCTGAAAAGCCCAGAGTCACACCTCTCCCCCACTCCAACACCATCTTCAAACAGTCACCTTCTCCTTCTGACCTCTCACCTGCACTCGAGATCTGTGAAGAGGACGTGAGCCACCTCTTCCAAAGGCAGAAGATCAGGAAGGCTCCTGGACCTGACGGTGTCTCACCATGCCTGAAAATCTGTGCGGACCAGCTGACCCCCATCTTCACTCAGATCTTCAACAAATCAATGGAGCTGTGAGAAATTCCCTCCTGCTTCAAACGCTCCACAGTCTTCCCGGTCCCAAAAAAACCCTCCATCTCTGGACTAAATGACAGGCAGGTCCGTCGTCCTGACATCTGTAGTCATGAAGTCCTTTGAAAGACTGGTGTTGGCCCACCTTAAGAACATTACAGTCCCCCTGCTGGACCCCCTGCAGTTTGCCTACAGGGCTAACAGGTCAGTGGATGATGCTGTCAGCTTGGGTCTGCATCACATCCTGCAACACCTCGACTCTCCAGGGACATATGCTAGGATCCTGTTTGTGGACTTCAGCTCGGCGTTCAACACCATCATCCCGAACATCCTCAGCACCAAACTCACCCAGCTCACTGTGCCAGCCTCCACCTGTCAGTGGATCACAGACTTCCTGACTGACAGGAGCCAGCAGGTGAGACTGGGGAACATCACATCCAGCACCCGGACTATGAGCAC